>NC_043991.1:30622045-30842045 GCF_902150065.1 Myripristis murdjan | reverse complement strand
TGAGAAACTCTGAAAGCTTTAGCTCAGTTTCACTGGAAGAACAGCAGTCATCTGAAAGCAACCAAGCTGATTTCTTGTAAAGTCCAGCCTAGAGGCACAATTTGCAGTGTGGATATACTGCCAGTTTTCTCTGCAGTGCTGTTGTTGGCACCAGTTTTACTAATAGCATCTTTTTTAATTTAAAAAAACTGTTTTAGATGGGGTATTCTCATATTCACATAATGTCTGACAGGAACTTGGTTTCAGTGTGAGAATATCATCCATGCTGACTCTCAAGCCATACCCATGACGCATTTGAGTTTCTTGCATGCCCAATGACACAGATGCCTCCATTAACCCTCAAGTTATAAATGCATAGAATTACTCTGCATAACATTGTGTTTGGGATAAAGTGTTTCCAAAAATTTGAAAATACATACAATACAATAGGATAGGACATTGTTATTATTTACCTTGTTTATTACCTGTCACATTATTGTGTTCCCATGTATTATGATGTACAAATAGATTTTGTATATTTGGTGTCCAAACCACTGACCCCTACCTTGCCAACACTTGGCTATGACCCTTGCTGTGTATTACTACTAGCTTTACCCCATTTGATAAGATAATTTTGATCTGGTAGAACGTTTGTTTTTCCAGCACATCAGTTATTTCTGGATGACATGTTCTCAGGGAACCTGATGAATGAGCTATTTACTATGTTTACATCAACCGTCTGCCTCTTGGATGGCCCAAGAATTTAAGTGCAGTCTTTATGAAGTGGTGTACCAGGCGGCCGAGTCAAAGGAAGGGCCACCAATCATTTCTAACTAAACAGTCTACATAACCCCAGACGTGGATCCTGGGGTTGGCCAGGGAGTGGAGGCTGTTTCAGGCCCGTTTAGTAAATACCACTGATACTATGAAGCTTATCTTATTCCATCAGAGGGGCAGGAACCAGGTTAGACCCTGCCAACTAGTATAGCACTGTGCTTTTGGCTGCTGTGTCCTGTGTTTTTGGATCACATACATATGGATGCAGGATGCTCTATACTTGTGCCTAATTTCTTGTTAGGAAAAAAGCTGTAAGCTTAATGGAAATTTATGAGATGTTCATGTTTGATAATTAGTCATCAAGAATACTGTAGATTTTTTTGTGATGTTCAGTTTGACTTATAGGTCAAGGATTCTGCAAAACATGAGAATTACTTGCTTAAGAAGCTGTCTAAAATTAATATCAGTTTATTGAAATTCAGAACTGCAGCAGCCAGATTTATGTTTTATTTATTTATTTGTTTTATTAATAGTGCCGTCCTCCACTATGTCTCTGTGACTGAGGTGAGATGTTTGTGGTTTGAGACGCATTATGGCGTCACCTTTGCTTGTTGATGTTTGCTCATGCTACACTTAACATCTCATACTTGATGGCTCTCAAACAGCGAGCTGCCTCTCCCTCTCCTATGCTCTTGAAGGAGACCTTTGATAGGAAAGGTTGGTCTTTTATCCACACTAAGAGCAGCCAAGGGTGAGAGGTGGGAAAGAGGCCATGGGTCTATTCTGTATATAGCTCACTGTTCCTGCACGCTGCCTTGAGAGAGCCTGCCACTGCTTGTAGCCAGGGTCTAGCCAAGTAAATCTTACTAGATATAAAAGCCAGTTGGCCCAGTAAGATGGTTTATAGTAAAACAGACGTTCAGTGGATGTTTCCATTCAGCCATGTGTAACTGAGGTGCTAAGACTAGCATTCTCCTTTCCCCTACTGCATTCACTTGGCCTGTGCAGCTCAGTCTGTCAACAGCAGTGCACATTTGGCTAAACTCACTAGCAACTAAACAAGAAACACAGCTGTGAGTGTTGTGTCCCATCAATGCTGCATAACTGTTTCATAATCAGCAGGCATATTGGGAAAGTCGTTGTTGTCTTATTTGCCCCTAATCAGCTTCTGGAATTCTAATTTGATTGGATCCTGAAGGCTGCTACTGAAGACCTGACTGATTAAAGTTTCCTCCTCCATGATGTGATGTAATTTTGTGGACTTTGTGGAAGCATAAACAGGGTTTCCTACAGGATAAACACAGTGCTCTGAGCATGTGGATAGCTACTGGACTTTGCTGCACTGGGTTTGGCTATGGGGGGATCCAGCTGGGGTGGGCTTCATTTCACTCTTCCTTCAGTTTTCGGCTTATCTCGTCTTTCTGTTTTTGTCTTGTCAAGCTGTCGACAGTTTGATTTGTTTGGGTCTGAATTGCCAGTTTTCTGATGTCAACCGGGCTGTATTTAGCTGGCTGCCAGTCCTTCCTGTGTTTGTCCTGTAGCCTGACTTGCCTGAGCTGGGATGAGCTATGTTGTGTTATTGGGTCAGTTCCTTGAGCTCTGATTGAGTGCCTCTGGAGCGTAACACAATTCCTAACTGTTGCCCCTGCCTTTCCTTGCGTGTGTGGATTGTTGATGCTACTTTAGCAGCCCTGACAGGCAGTTTATAACTCATTACCCATTCAGAGTGAAGCAGCTCTGGAGTGGATAATCTGTCCGATAGACTGTACAGGTTTATGACATATGAACAAACAGATACAGGCACAAACTCATTGCCTATATAAATGGCATTGTATCCAGATGCCCTTTAGTTGCCATAACTGTTTAAATCTGATGTATATGATGGGGGAGGGGGGGCAATATTCTTTATCTTGTACACAAAATCGCTTTCAAACTAACAATTTTCTTACATGTACAGCCTTTGGGATGCTGTGTTTCATGCTGCATTTTTATTAAGTATATAAATGTAACATCTCTGCCATTCTGTGATTAAACAGCCAAAAGCGTAGTGTATGTGAGGTATGTGTCAAAGCACATCCTGTTTGGAGCATTTTCCAGATCTTTCTGTATCATCAGTTACAGCTGACACATGATCTGGTTGGGCAGATTAACCCTCATCTGTCCAGTGAACTGCGCATGACTGACCTGCTGGCCTGGTAGGGCCTATTAGTTTAAGTGTATGCATCTACATATGTATACATACATGCATATTTTTCTGTGTGCATGAGGTCTTTTGTGTGTGTGTGTGTGTGTGTGTGTGTGTGTGTGTGAGTGAGTGAGAGAGAGAGAGAGAGAGAGAGAGAGAGAGAGAGAGAGAGAGAGAGGTAGTGTGTGATTGTGACTCCTTACATTGATAGCCTGGTGGTAAGCTGAACAGCTGGGAGTTAAGCAGCTTTCACCCTGTCACAGAATCTGGACATCCCTGTCGTTGTCCTACCCACCCCCATCCTCTCCCCCGGCCCATGCCCACCCCCCACATGCTTGCTCTGATCCACATAAAGAGGCACCAAACATTCGTTCACTTATTCTCACACAAAATTTCTCCATAACTAGATACACCACCTCACTACATATGTATAAATCTGCAGTAATTATGCTCTAAAGCTATTATAACAAGCCATCGCAGAAGGTTATGTGTAAAGACAGATGCTCTGAACAGTATGTGGGAGAGAATGAGGCACTGTCCTGAGCAACCCAAAATCAGGCCTCTCTATCACAGTTCAAACATGGACATTGTAACTCAGTAGCTCAAATATCACAGAACATACACACGGTCTTCATGACTATAGAACAAATGCCTTCTCTCTCTCTCCGTCTCTTTTTCACACACACCTCTGGATGAATGTGGTCACATTTGCCTGTTGGCACTGGGCCATCTGTCACACACAGACTGAGGGATCCGGCCCTCATCCTAACAACCAAATATAGTCAACTAGAGCGGAGCAGAGCACACTGGGACTGTAACACAACCAACCTGAGTCATACGCACAGAATACTTTTAATACTATCACTGTTATCTTTTGTCAGTGCAGCAATGGAAAGCTAGTGACTAGCCAACAAAACTGCCCAGTAAATAACCTGTTAACAATGATGTGAGCCACAGCACAAGTCTTGTTTACAACTGGCTACTCTAGATTTTTGTGGCCTGAGTTTTACGCATGACCTCGTTCCCTCACAGCTAAACCCCCCTCAGTCTTCTTAAAGTGATACAGTTACTGCACAGAGTCACTTGACCTTATCAGAGCTTTTATTTGTCTGCTTTGTGTGTGTGTGTGTGTGTGTGTGTGTGTGTGTGTGTGTGTGTGTGTATTCCAGAGTGTTGTCCGATGTCTGTGGCACCCCAAGCTCAACCAGATTATGGTGGGTACTGGAAATGGACTGGCCAAGGTCTACTATGACCCTGTCAGAAGCCATAGGTAAGTTCAAATCAGACTCTAACATCCTACACGTTTTACATTATCGGTGATAACCTTCACTTTGCATCATTTTTAAATGACTTGTTACTTTTCAGGGGGGCTAAGCTGTGTGTAGTGAAAAGCAAGCGGAAGGAGAAACAAGCAGAGACGCTGACACAGGATTACATCATCACACGTAAGTTTTTCTGTGCACGTACACCTAGACACACACACACACACACACACACACATTGACAATCTGTTTTATCCATGCCATCTAAGAGCAATAGAATTTGCTGCTCCTAAGTCACATTAGTCATCTCAAATGATTATGGCAATGCCATGGAGGCATTATGATCATCACTCTGAATTAATCCATTGCACTTACTCAGGCTGCCTCGTTGTGCAAGGAACACTATTTTAGACATTGGCCATTTGTCAATGAACAATTACTGGAGTAATTTAAGTGAAGTGCCTTTCTCAAGGACACTCCAGCAGTTTAGTCCACCTTGAACAACTGACCCATCTACTCATCACTGTTCTTCAAACTGCCTGGCATTGTGTATATGAAAGCAAAAGAGATAATCTGCAAAAACATCAGCAACACTCTCCCTGTTTCATGATATTAAACACACATGTTCTTCTTTCTCAAGTGCAAAACCCAGGGATTTGCAGAATCCCAAATTTCAAAATATCAACAAGAGTTCAGTACAATATCCACAAGTCATCACAATATTTCAGCAACAGATTGACATACATATTGACATTCTGTTTAATGTGTTTTCTGAATTTTAACAAACATGTAGGTGTAGTTGATTTTATAGCTGCGTTATTATGAAACCCACCAGAGTTCTGGGTAGGATCTACCCACAGGATTAAGGTTAGGCTTATGGTTGGATGAGGGCTTATGTCAAACCTGTTTTGGCAAATGGACAACAGTCCAACCAATTTTATGACCAGTCACAGCTCTGGTAGGTGTATCATGCCCAGAACTCTGGTGGGCTCCATAATAACACTCTATGGACATGTTGTTGAAATGTAATTTATGGCTTATTGATATTCTTCTGACCTCTTGTTGATCTTTAACTTTTATACCGGTTGACTGTTAAATATCTGTAGGTGACTATTCCAAAAAACCCATGCTCTCTTGGACTTGATATCTAACTGCATCTGTCTCTCACTCGCTTTTTCATACACACAAACACTCAAACTCACTTTATCTGTCTCACTGGGGGCTTTGAGAGGAACGAGGCAGTGTTCAGGGCTTTCACGGGCCCATTAGCTGATGGTGTGGAGTGAGAATGAGTGAATCGACAGCCACAGGGCACCGTGCCACGCGTCAACCATGAGCTCTCCAGTCACGCCGGATCACGCCAGGGACAGCCACCTCTCCCACCTCTGCTGGTGTGATCTGTTGGTGCACATGTGGGGGAACACACACACACACACATACACACACCTACTGAACTGCAGCCTGCCTCCCCACCACCCCTACCTGTCATCCTGTCATATCATTAACACATGAGGCTGTCATCTCTTCTGCGTGTGTCTTACACTCCCTTTCCCAGTCTGAGCTAATGAGCCTATAGGAACAGAACAGCTGCCAACACTGTCTGTGATTGGCTGCGCTACACACCTCAGACGCCATTTATTGTTTAGGCAACTGCAGCCTATTCATACACATCATGTGATTTCATTGCCATGCCAACAGGGTGTGAAGTAGGGCCAGGCGTTTGACTGCCCTGGGCGGCGAGTGACGCACTTGATGCCCTGGCACTGGAAAATTAGAGGGGACAGGAAGCAAGTGATGGCCCATTGAGAAAAGCGAGGGAATCTGTTAACAGTAACCTTTTTGCTTAATGTAGCGTGGAGGAGAAGAATTAACACTGAACAGTGACAGGGCTCCTGAATGGAAAATCACTTTATCTAGCCCTTTACTAAAGTGTCTCTTTGTAACCCCCGAGGATAAGAGCAGAGCATACACTCACTTTACACACACACACACACACACACACACACACACACACACGCTCCCTTGCAGAAACACACCTACACGCACGTACGCATACACGCTCCTCCTCACACATACACCTTCGAGGGCACCCACTCACACTCTTATTCATGCGCACATTCAGACACACCCTCATGGCTTAAAGTGCAAGGGGCCTTTATTGTGATAGTGTTCATGAAAGTGTGAAGAGTGGCAGAGTAAGTGTCTCAATCTAAACATGGGGGTGATAATGAATATGTTGGTGTCCACTATGGCAGAAAGAGTACACAGCGGAGAGATGACTGCCAGAGGTCAACCCACATATGTATTTCTGTAAATGTAGTGTGTTATGTCCACATTATGATATTCTACAAGGAGTGTTTATAGTGTGAGGTCGTGAGCTATGACTTCCTAAGAGGCGGTAGATTGGGATTGTGTTTCTGCACTTGTTTTTCGAAAACTGTTTAAGTTTTGCATTTCTCACTTCATATGGCAAAATAGTATATGTGGGCTATAGTCTGGCATGCTGCATATGGACAGGACCCCTGTCTAGTCCCTGCCAGCTTATTTGTGTTACGTGATTGCCTAGTTTATTTGAATGACTCTTGCTGTTTTTACCATGTTTGCCTGTGTGTCTCCAGCTCATGCCCTACCCATGTTCCGAGAGGCCCGTCAGCGCAGCACGAGAAAGCAGCTTGAGAAGGACAGACTTGACCCAAAGAAGTCCCACAAGCCTGAGCCTCCTGTGTCTGGACCAGGTAAGGTGCATCACAGCCCCTAGGGCTGCTACCTATTAATATGTTCCACTATTATAGCTACGCTTACACAGTTGATCAGAAATGTATTGTTAGCCAGCATTGTAAATGAGTAAATATATAATGAAGTTCAGTTGGCATTCGTCTGGTGCAGTTTCACCCACTGACAAGTTGCATCAAAAGAGCAGGAATACTGAGAATGCAAGGAACCCAGTCACATTTGCAGTGCTGACAAGGACAGTTTCTGAAGGTTTTAAGAATAAATTGACCTCCTCAGTACTGTGACTGGATTGCTTTGATTATAAATATATAATTCAGTCTGAGACAGATTTATGCACGTTCTACAGATGGTATGTTAGAGATTAAGCAGTATACATTTGAGGAAATCTGGGCTCATAACAGCAGTGCACTGAAACATTCCTGATAAAGCATTGCTGCTTCATATTGTTTAATTACTGAGACATTCTGCTGCATGAAGAGCTTTCTTTGTAATCCCATGTCCAGTGTTGCTTATACTCTGTGTAATGCACACATTCATGAGGACACGCACAACCATACATAATCAAGCATACAGTTTGAGGATCGTTCAGTAAGCTGAGGTGCCATACCTTTGTGTCTTGAATAAATCCCAGCAGGCTGATTGCTGCTGTGCTGATTTGTCAGGTTTGCTGACTTTTATCAGTTTGTTTTGTTTTGTCTCTACATAGTTGTTTAAGTGTGATGTATACTGTGTAGATATAAGGATGGAAAAGAGGTTGAGAGAGAGAGAGAAACATAAAAGGAATAGTCTGCAAGTGAAAATCTAGGTCTACTCTGAGTTTGGACTATTTGATAGCAGACCAGTGGTGTTTAGATGACAGGCTGTCTTTATATTGTTTATCTTTCTTGTGAAGTGACTTTACATAAGTGCAAGATAATGTTGGGTGGTTGGCTGGATGCTTACAAGCAATGGAAAAAGGTGCCTCTTAGTCCCCCAAACAATCCACTGCCCATCTCCTGCAGGAAATCCCTGAGTGTGTATTTGTATATGCATGCCTATGTGTTTGTTTGTAGGTCCTTGGTGTTTTAAGACAGCAGGTCTTCTCTTATGGAGAGGAAGATTTTTTTCCACCAAAACATTTGCAGGGATTTTAGAGTACAGAGAAGTGCTTCTTGCCTGTCATTCAGCTCGTTTTTAATATTTCTGCAAGTGCAGTTGTATGTTAATAGTTGACCACTGTTGTGGAGCATTGGCTCATTGCTGACAGTTAGTCACCTTGAATGAAGCCAATGTCAGGCAGGGCTCCAGGAGAACTAAAGTCCCATGTAAGCTGCCACCAAGACACAAAATCCATGGTGCATGCAACATTAATTGACTGTAACAAATGAGCAGCTATTTGACATAAATGAAACATTACATTCTTATTTCAAACTTTTTGAAAAAAGTCCAACAATTGTGTCTGTCATACCTTGATATAACTTGATATAACTTGATTGATATAACTGCTCCCTAAAAAAAATAAAAATCCCTCACCTTAATTACATTCTGTATTTTTATAAATACATGAATTGTCCTAGTAAAACTGGTGAAGCAACTTTAGTTTGTTAGTACATTTTATGTGTACATTTTCATGTGTTAATATTTTTCATGAAAACTTTTTCGTAGAAATTATATAACAGGCCCAGTCTGTTCTGTACATGTACAATTATGCAACAAAAGATTCACAATAACAATAAGGTAACAAGAGACATCATGGCAACCAGTAAAATATGCTTTCCTTTTATGTCAGCTGTATTTCTGCGTAGCGTGGTGATGGCTGCTCAGTTCTGACCATACATGCAGGACTGTGTGTGTTGATGTCTGTCTTGATGTGTTTTTACACACGCAGTGAGATCTGTCAAAATCTAATGATGTGGTCCTGTGCCCTGACAGGTCGTGGAGGCAGAGTTGCTGCTCATGGTGGCACTCTGTCATCATTCATTGTGAAGAACATCGCTCTAGATAAAACAGATGACAGCAACCCGCGAGAGGCCATCCTGCGCCACGCCAAAGACGCTTCAGAAAACCCTTACTGGGTTGCCCCAGCTTATAAACAGTAAGACACCTTTACATAAACATTAACTAAATTATCAATCATCCATGTACTCTTTCTTTTCATCTCCCTGTTTCTGTCTCTCACACCTTGTCCTACCAGCAAGTGTAGCAAGCGAGTGCCATCAATAAGAAATCAGTGTGCCCATTATAATCAGAGGTTGTCTAGACTAGTGCCTAAATGATATTTTGGCCTATCACAGATATATCATTATTGGCGTTTTTTGACCAGTATGCACCAATATCAAAACCAATATGAAAATATTTGTAGCTTGCTCAGTTTATTTTTCATCGAGCTAAGGAATCCATTCATACCAGCGACTTTGGCAAGGAGGCTAAATATCTCTCCAAAGTTCAGCTAAATTACAGTGAGGGGAAAATGGCACAGGCATTTTCAGCAGGGTCCCTTGACCTCTGACCTCCAGCTCTCTGAATGAAAATGGGTTCACTGGGCAGCCACAGCTCTCCCCTTTGCAGACACGCCCACCTTCTGCTAATCCCATGCAGTTTGGGCCCCAAAGCCTGCAGTCCACATGTGTTCTTGTGGCCTGTTGTAAAATGGTGTGTTTGTGCAGACTGGGGCCTAAACAGTCTTGGAGTTTTATAAATTAGCTTTGACTGGAAAGCTGAGACTCTTGTGGAGCCTCATTTGATCCATGTATAATCATGTTAGCCCTCATAATAGGCATTCATTGTATTGAGACCATTTTTAAAATGTATTCTTTATTTAAATGGTCAACAATTGACTGTCACTGAGCAGTACTGACATTTATTTAGCTATTTATAGATTCTTTATTTTCTCAGTGTTCTTTTCTAGAATTGGTTGTCAATGTATAATAATGCTGAATATTCTTTAAGTTGTTTGTTTAAGAAAGCAGCCTTCTTAGTACATTTGCATAGTCATATCAATGCAAAATTGGTATACAATCCACATAGAAAAAGCTCAGATATTCATAGGCTGCCATAGTGGTAAGTGTTGAATTTTACCCCTCTAAATTAGGTATAGGTATCAGTATCAAATCCCATGTCTGCTGGGCACTAGTCTAGACTAGACAGTGCTGTGTCTCTCCCTCAAGCTTCAACAGACACCTGGTGTGTATCTTTGATGCATTACATCACCTGTTCAGCTACTCCTCACCCATTCGCCATTGTCATAGTCATATAAATGGAACCCGTGATTTGTTGATATTTTGCCTTGACTTGATCAGCTGTCATGCCACGCTGCCTGAATACATGCATTTAGAACAAGGTGCTACTCGCTGGATCTCCACTTTGATATATATGTGTGTGTGTGTGCTCATTGTTAAAAGTGGCATAGTGTAAGGTGGGTCTTATGAATTCTGTACACAGTATTGTGATCGTGGTTAGGTTTCTCCCTACCAGTAGGACTGGGCATCGTTTGGATTTTAACAATTCTGATTTCAGTTCCGCTTTTCCACTCTGGTTCTTAACGATTCCTGATTCTGGTTCTTTTAGGTGCAAAAGAGTCAAAACAGGTCACTTGTTTATTTCGCAGGAAAATTTTATTTAAAAAAAGAGTAACAAAAAATAAAATGAATGTATTGTTGCATACAGTGAGTTCAATTTGGTTTCTGTCATTATGGATGAATGATTTCATGATAAATCCATTCCTGTAGGCCATTGAAATGATAACACGGCAAAACCCACTCATTTACATTATTATTATTACATTATTATTAGTGGTTGCTTTCCTTTGTTGCACTGTTAATAGGTTTGCTCTGATGTCTTAATATTTGTGTGTTGTTAACAGGTATACAAACACACAAGGACTTGTACATACATTATTAGACATCTAAATTGAGTACTTAGGGCAGTTGACTTATTTGAGGACTATTATGCCGTTGTGAACCTAATGAAAGAGGTTATTACAGTCTGGATATCTTGAGGACAGGAGTTCATGTCTGGTGTCGTCCCGCCGTAGTCCTGAGGGTGATCTTTGACTCACAGCCATCTTTTTCATGACTTTCTGTGTCCTTTTAGGACCCAGCCCGTGCCTGTGTTTGCAGATGAGTCAGAGGAGGATGAGGAGGCTGACAAGGAACCAGAGTGGAAGAAACGCAAGATCTGAGACACATGAGCATGAGCTTCTTTTAGCTTTGATAACTGGCAGGGTGGCCGAGTGATCAGAGACACTGCAGCAAAGCCAGAAGCTCCCAGGTTCAGTGCAACAGCCAGTATGTCCTGTGGAAGCATTCAGATGGAAGCCCCTCTGCACAGCAGCCTCAGCTTAATGACTAAATTGTACTTAGTCTTCTCTCCTCTGGTCTTTTTTCTGTTTATTTGTGTCCAGGGGATGTACAGTAAATGTGCTGGCATTTTCCTCTGTGCAGGCATAGTGTCATTTTACTTGGGGGTTTATATTCTTCTCATTGCAATCCATCAACACGGGTAGAAGTTGGGTTTTTGTTGTTTGTTTTGATGCATGGACTTTATTTCCATCATTTGTATTGTCTCTTCTTCCCATATTGCCAGAGCTGGCTGATGCCTCATAAATCTGGTCCTGATTTTGTGGTCTGCCAGTATTTGTCATCTCTGAACACTTTGCCAATGTGTAAAAACGATCTGTCAAAAATTGTAAAGTGCAAAAACCATTACTAGCAATTTATATCTATATCTATGTAGATATAATTGTTTTTTATGACATGTTTTTGCTTTTGTTTTTTTTTTTTTGTTTTTTTGTTTTTTTTTTTTTTTTTTGGTTGTTTGTTTGTTTTTTTGTTTTTTTGTGGCTACAGTTGTTCTGTTTGTACTTTGAGTGTAGTTTTTCCACTGCTCACTGCTGGATAATTGGAAGTAAATCTAAATAAAAGCATTTGTATGTCCTTATCTAACAGGATAAATGATCTATAAAACCTATATTGGCATACCTATTTTCATGATCATTTTTCATCATTTTATATGATGATTAACTGATACTGTACCTCTTTTAACCAGTAAAGTCTTATTTGAATCTTTTAATGACATTTCCATTACTGCATACATGTAGTCTCTCTAATATCCTTCTTGGCCAGATTTTTAAGATGAAAATTGGATTTGACTAAAAATATTTGCATCTATTTCAGTTTTCTGTCTGAATTCCTTGAATGACCGGTACTGTGTCTACAGTTCTCTCAGTTGACAGACAAAGCCACATCATACAGATCCCATGTATCCCTTGAGTGTGTTCATTCTACATTAGTCTGGAATGCAGACCTCTGCCTTCAACTTGTATGTCAGAGTGGCTAACGCTTTGAGACTGGCTCATCATCTCCTCTCTGGATTTGAAGTTACAAGCAGCAACAGTTCAGAGTGCCAGAAGGGTACTCAAGTACGATTTATTGAGCAATCTTTTTCATGCTGTTGTGATATTCCTCACTTGTTACTATAATTTCATATTTCTGCATTACAACTTTCTGTTAGTTTTAGGTGAGTTTAGGATCCTCTAGGTTATATATACACATTTATTTTTTCCCTAGGGTTTTGAAATTCTTTATTTGGAATAACCCTGTGAGTGGTACCATCTCATTTTCAAGGGGGTCCTCATCAACAAGAATTCTGTTCAAGCACGGTTACACACAGCATTTAATAGAAAAACAAAGATGACAAGATGAAACCAACCAAATGTGACCCCAAAATGCAAACAAACAGACAAACAAAAACAAGAAATCTCATAATAAGAAATATAAAATCAGGAAAATCACCAGATCACACTCCAAGCAGAGCTTGAAAATGATTGTTCTATCATAGCCTGTTAATGTCAATTATAGCATTAAGTAAATTTAAGTATAAAACATAACTTTTTTTTTTTTTTTTTTTTTACATTAGTTTTGGCTTTTGTGTTAGATTATGTGAAATTGTAGGCCATGCATTTTTTGTGCAGTGAAGGTATTTTTCCGGTGTAAACCAATTCTTTGTAAACTTTCCTGTTTTCCTGTTTCCTCTGCATTTGTATTTTGTATGACATGTGAATAAAGGACAGCGCCAAGGTGTACTGACCATATTCCTGGGATTATAGAATTCTCCGGGTAATTCATGATGGATATTGACTGTTTCTGAGTCTTAAAAGACTTAAATAGTATGATTGCTTTCATTTTAACATGTGAAATTGCCTTAAATTTTCTCTTGATCAGCTATAATTTTACTTTTTTTCCCCAGACTGTAGCACAATGTCACAGCCGTGTTGTATATCTGCTGGCTGCAGCTTCACAGTTACATCACATGGATATTGAGTGAAATATTCAGTTCCTAAGATGCCATTGTTATATGGCTCACCGTTAAATGGAACATGTCATGAGTATCATTTTATACACACTTCCCTGTAATGCAGCAGCACATAGTTGGGATCTTTGCAAGCCTTTGGATCTCCACTAGAATTTAAAATGAAGTTGTGTGAGTTTAAACAAAGCTCAGCCACGCAGCAGTCACAAACCCACTTGTTGGAGAGGCGCAGCTGGAGAGGTTAAAACAATGTCAGATATCGTCGCCCTGACCAGATACCCTGCATGCAAAGCATTTGAAAGCTGCTCATCATCTGGCCTTTGGCATTTTGCCCTGAAAAAGCCTCCTATGCCTTCAACTCAGCAGTGAGTCTCACATCAGCAGGGCTTAATGAATCCTACAGCCTAATCCTGTGCAGCCTATTCCCAGCAGAGGTGTCGGCATCCGGTGACTACAGCGTCTGGACTCGGTGAGGTCAGCCCATGCATGTTCAGTACAGTCATCTCCCTCCTTTAGTTGCTGGTTAAAGACTGAGTTTTGGGTTGGGGACATAGCATCACCACTCATTTTACTGTTCAGGCTGTTGAAAGATCCAATATCTCGCTGTCTTGTTCTGAAGTTGCACCCTGCATTTTGTTGCGTATCATTTTCTTAGAGAAATGATTGGAAACTGGTAAAAACAGTATATTCTTGCAACCTCAGGACTACAGCGTGGCCGTTGAGCTGTGTGACTAATGAGAGCTGTTTTTCTAAGCACCAGGAAAAAAAAAATCAAGGTATGATATAAACTAGAGGTAGTGTAGTCTCCATTTAATGACTCACTCTGCTTGTACCGCTGCCATTTTCTCATCAGCATTTACATATCGTCTTTGCATGATGGAAACATCCCTAGAGCACCTTGACTTACAGCTCAGTGTCATTTTACAGCTAGCTTTTGTTTACTGTGTAACCCTGGGCTCAGTACTCAGGAATGCACAATAGGAGCAGGTACCACAATTTGGAAGCCGTACCTAAACTATTCTCACACAAATTTTCATCCCTAACTAGTACATCGCGCTCATGTGTAAACAACCTTTTCATCCAGCCGGGCAAATTAGCAGGTCAGGATACCAAGAGACACGTTCATTTAATAGAAACAAGTTTAATTCTGTAAAAAGTTATAAAATGAATATTGTACAAAAATAAAGTTTGCTGAGAGCTTTGGTTCTGTAACATAAAACACGTGAGACAACATGAAAGGTTTTTCACAGAGGTGTTAACACGGAGTGAAAACAAATGCAATCCCTTCTCAACATTAACACTGAAGTTTCCCTTCACCTTTTCGCTTGATTACCTCTGCTTCAAAACGGAGAACAATGCAAGAGACAGTTGAGCAAAATCACCATGCAGATGAGAGGGCTACTGGTCATGGTTTACACACTTTAATTTATGGTATAGAAGAATAGCGAGCATCTCTGAGGGCCAGAAGGCTGCTGGGAAGTCTCCTTAATGCACATTCGCATCTGGAAAGGCTTATAAATGAATCAGTTGTTAAAGGGGAAGATGATCCAATTGATGAGGTATGCTGTGATAAAAGCTAGAGTGTCTTTTTCTGCAGTGTTTGGCCTCAATTCCTCTTGATGCAGTGGATTTGTTCTGTGTGTGCAGGGGGGATTACACAGTAAAGCTACTGTTGGGTGGGCCCAGATACCTTGGTCCCTAATCCGTGGTAACATTAAGACCTACCCGAGGGCTTTCAGGGTGCCACTTAAAACTCTCCCCTCCACAGGGACCTGATATGGGCACAGCAACGTGCCTTTGACGAGTTTTCCCGTAACGTTCACTAAACAAGCTATTGCATAAAGAAAGCACACTTAGCCTCCCCCGCTCTCCCCTCAGTAATTCCAAAAATGTCTCCTTTTGTTGAAATGTCTCCTATTTAGACCTTTACATCAGCTCCACTACAATGGCCATAGCTAGATCTTCCTTAAATGGTCCTTAACGTTAACGTGTCTTTGCCAGGGGGAATATTTGGTTAAGCCTTACATTAGAGGATCACTTTCAAATCCCCTGTCAGTGGGTAAGGCCTGTCTGTCACAGCCAGGCCAGAAACACAGGCAACCCCAGGGAGCTTTAAACCCAACAGGACAGTAACCACCGCAAAGCCTTTGCTCAGACTTGGTGCAAGGCCAGGCTGGAGTTTCAGGTAACATACTCATGGAGAGGCACACCAGCAGCTTCTGCACTCTGTAACTCAGAGGAAAGATCCTCAAAGGCACCTACTGATCTTCAAAAGGTCCTCATTTCTTGCACCACAGCACCTACTACCACTTTAATCTGGACAGCAAGTTTTGTTGCAAAGTACATTAGTCGTAATTACTTAAAGATTCAGTCTATACCACCACATAGCTCGTTTTGTTATGCAGGCAGGTCAAATCTGTCTGTAGTGATGTTGAATGAATTGCTCCAATCAAATCCAATGTTGTTAACTATTTTGTGAAAATAACGAGAGGCAAAGATGTGTATGATTTCTTGTAAACAGAAAATGGTATGTGATATTTGGGCTGGGAGTCTCTACACAGGTGCTGTGAGGAGTGAGCAGCATCTGTCTCATTCCCCCGAGACCCACAAGTCCTGAACGTGCCGGCGTGATACTCTGGAAAATGAGGTGAATGGTCAAAATAAAATTGTCCATGAGAACCCTCAAAATGATGTCAAGCAAGAGATCAGTTTAGTTGAAAAGCTTATATTGGTCCCCTCCTCTGTGTTTCTCTGTCTGACACACCGAAACTCCATACCTAATGAGTTTTTAAAAAAAAAAATCAGTGATGTTCTGGACTCAGCCGTACAACGGCATATTAGTGCCATTGTAGGGAGAAAAAAAAATTACAGAGCCTGGGGAAGGGGGGTAATATTCCGAAAAATTCCAAGATTAAAGTCGTGAAATTACAAGAAAAAAAACTTGAATATTCTCTAAGATTGAAGTGGTACGTTTTTGAGAAAAAACTGACAAATTTATGAGAAAAAAACTGAAAAATTCTGAGGTCATAAAGTTGCAAATTTACAAGGAAAAAAACTCAGAAAACTATTTTTTTTCTACTATGGGATTTAATAAGAAAGACATCCTGGTGGTTTCCTAAATCCCATTGCAAAGCAGGATTTGATGAGGTGATCCGCTGCAGGCCTGATATACGGCTGATCCAGCCTCGCAAAGTGAAGTCATGTGATTCCTCCACCAAACAGTAAAAGACAAACTACTTTTCCGAGTTTTTTTCTCATAAATTTGTGACTTTATAATCCCATAATCCCCAATTTTTCTCATAAATGTAAAACTTAACTCTCACAAATTGTTGGGTTTTGTCTCAGAATATCATCCCCCTCCCCCAGCTCCATAATTTATATTTTTTTCCCCCACAGTCGCCCCAATGTGCCGTCATACAGCCATGGGTGTGGATTAAGATTCTCTGGAATTTAAGTGAAGCGGTTAAGCATTAGATTCTGAAGGTGAGACTGTCTAGCGGTGGCTGCATCTCAATTCTGGTTCAACTGATTTAAATTTTCTTTTAAAAAAAAAACATGCTCCATTTTGGCACCATCCAGGACAAAAACAAAGCTTTTAAATAAATAAGAAAAACAAACATTTCTTTCATAAAATGGATTGCAATAAATAACAATAAGTTAATTCAATTTTAATAAATACACCTCTTACACGCACATATATATATATATATGTATGCATATATATATATATATATATATATATATAGTAAATGATTGGAGTTTACATAGATGCGTTGCACCATAAAGTCTTTGCTGAACCCCGTTGTGGTTTTTCTCATCCCTTGGCTCTGAATGTAAACGTCAACATCCAGACTACGCTGTGGAAGTGATTTGGACTTTAGCTGGAAACACTCCTCCCAGAAAAACATGGGAATATCTGAACATGGGATTACTCAGAGTAGAGTTCTGCCTCATTCTCACCTTTAAGAAACAAGGTTGGCAACTCTGGAAGTGTAACAGTACTGTTTCATCTGCAGATGGGTATACATGTGATACAATTCTGCATGTGTCAGATTTAATCATCAAAATACTGCTCTGGGGTTCTGGGGGACTGAACACAGAAAATCAAAAAGAACAGGTTCCTTTGGATGGGCTGTCTTTCAGATGATATGACTAATGCAAGTTCACAGAGATGATTTCTCTATACTCACCCAGGATACCATGCGTTCTTGTTTGCTTTGTGAGCTGCATCAATTTGACTATTAACTCATATCAGGAAAGTTAAGAGACCTTTCACTCCCTTGTCATCCAAATGCATTACCCCAATGCCCCATATCCAAGAACGTCCCCTGGTTTTAGGATGGAGCACCAGCCTCTAAATGCATTTCTTGCATCCCCTGCATCAGTGGTCATGTCTGTCAGTTTGGGACCTGTAGGTGACTCCGTCAGACACAGCCACACTTCCTGGCAGAATGCTTCTTCAATGTGTGATACACCACATTGTCGTCCAGGAAGGATAAGTCATCATCGAACGCTATCGGTCGACAGCAGGTGCGAGAGGGCGTGTCCTTGTCCAGCTTCTTGTTGTGAGTGAGGTTGTTGAGTATCTTGTCGTAGTTGGTCTCCGCCTCGACACAGGGGCCACTGCAGTACCGGAAGATCAGCTCCTCTTTGGTCCGGTAGCCGAGCCCCAAGTCTGTCACATTGAGATGGACCTCCTTTAGCAAACAGCCACGAGTCTGCACTGAAGTCCTCTCCCGCCCTCTCTCGCCCCGGCCTCCTTTCCCACCTCGACTCCCCCCACGCCCCCGACCCTTCCTTCTGTCTCCGTGTCCTACTCCCCTCCCTGCTCCTCCTGCACCTCCTGTGTTTGATGCGCCCCTCTGTCTCTGCTCCCTTCGTCCGCTCGGCTCTGATGATCTCCGGAGTCTGCCAATGGTAGCCTCAATAAAATCCATTACATCATCAAGCTGCCCCGGATAGGGGCCCGTGATGTCGTCTGGAAAAGAAAGAAGGAAGTGCTTTACTGATGAAGCCAGTATCAAAGTAAGAATTGCAACAATAACATGGTAGTTTACTCAGCGATAGTTTGTGTGCAATCACAAAGTGTATTGGCAGATCAAACTTTCCTGATCCCTCAAGTGATGTAAGGGAAGTAAGCCAATTATGAATGAAAAGTATGAAAATTGCAAGTGAATTACATTATGATGGTCTAAAGTGTAACCTTACATTCTGTGAGGGGGGTGTGCCCCACCCAATACTGAGATAATACCAATCTGTTTTCCCAATATACAGTAGAAAATATATTTCTATCTTTGGAACAGAAGGTCATAAAGACTGACATGCTCAGCGTCCCCGAAACCCCCCAGATGGACGCTGGTTCCAAGTCACTAGGAGTTCAATAGGAGGGGTAGCCACTGTCTCAGAGAAATCACAGACTAGTCCTTTAAATGTGAATTCAAATGGCCAGTGTAATCCTCAAAACTATGTTCTAAATGTGTGAATTTCCATATATAAATATCACAGAATTGTGGGAAAAGCTCTTTCAAAAATTCTGGGGGAGGGCTTTTCATTTGGACCCCCCCAGTGCCTGTGCCATGGTTATCTTGATGATGATGTGCATTCTGAGTCAAACAATAGAATAAATGAAATTTTGTACAGAATGAGAAAATATATGTGAAAAAGATATGTGGAAAATATCTCTATATTTGTCATGTATAATAAATGAGAATATATGAGAATAGGAAAAAAATGAATGTAGTGCATGTGTACGGGATGTGCAAGGGCTGCTGAGGGCAATAAGTATGTATAAAATCTGCAAATTATATTTTTTGTAAAACAATATTCATCTTATCAAATATAGACAACTGACAGACATAGATGTGTACACGAAATACAGAAATGAATATGAGCATTGCTACCCATTCAGTTCAGCATACAATCCAAATGGAGATACCTTATGTATGGAAACAATCATTTGCAAAGGAGCGTGTGCATTGCCTGCTCTCATTATCACAACATGTTCATAGATGGAGGTAGCATGTGCACTGAAATGTGTCTGGAAGTATGCGCTGACTCACATGCACAGAATGTCCATAAATATTCCGAAATGTGCAGATCAGAAACTGGGCAGGCTGATTTATAGATTAATGGAGAGGAAAGGAATGCGCAAAAGTCCAGTGCATGCCAGGATGTTTTGTAGCGTGCACAGACGCCCTGCTGCATGACAGGTACAACTGTACAGTCAACACAACAGAGCGCCTAAAGCAGTTTCTGCTGCATTGTAAGGGGATACTGAAGGTGTGGTCATGAGGTCCTGTCAATTCAGTGTGAAGGCTGGTTTTGTTACAGCGAAAAAGAAAAAATGCCACACTTGTACTGGTGAGGTTTTACAACTACAGGTAATGCACAAGTAGTGTTAATGCACATATTTATATTTGTACATAATGGACATATATTTTCACAACTACAGTTAATACAAGTAGTATTAACGCCCATATTTATGCATAATGCACATACTTTTTTAAACAAATTTTCAAGACAAATTTTTCCATTTTTTATTTCTTTTTCTATTTCTTATGATTTAATTCTTCTCTGCAGAATTTGAGCAACTACAGCTGATCCAATTTCCCCTCAGGGATCAATAAAGTATTTCTGATTGTGATTCTGATCTTCGGGCAACAATGCATCATAATCATAAAGGAACATTATTTTGAAATGACTCAGTTAGTAGAACACTAATCATTACCTGTGCATGTGTGCGTCTGCGCATGTGTGTGTGTGAGTACTCCTGTGTGTGCTAATATATCGGGTAAGCAGAGTGTAATGTGTGACAGGTGGTGGTGTCATTAACACAGCCTCTCTATGGCAGTGTCACCTATCTCTCCTGTCGTACCTGGATCCCTAGCAGGGCACTGGTCATCTGATCCTCTAAGCTCCACGGCTGATTGGGCCGCCAACTCGTATATCAGGTGAACTGGGGCCAATCTGTTTAGACACACCTGCCCTTTGATTTAGACACCTCCTATTGTGTGTCAGCTGAGAGGCAGGGTTGCCATATATTGTACACCTGCTGACAGACTGCACAAGCTCGCTATGGTAGCAGAATGATGTGATTCATGGCAAAACTTAAGCTACAATATTTTGCCCGCTCTTTGAAGAACCAATATGAGAAAGTCTTCAAAACCAGCACTGTAACACCAAAAATTCAAGTATAAATTATTATATGCAACATAATCCTTGTCTTAGTTTTAGCGAGACAGTTTGGCAGGCACTCTACGGCACTATACTGTCTCTCTGCACTCCTGTCTGCAGAGCGAGTCCCGTGTCTTTCCACTGACATTGCACAAAAAAACAAAAGGTTGATCCTCTCACTGGGTTGCAGTGTTATTTACACTGTTAGTGCATACTTAATGGTCTTGGGTTACAGAGATCAGTGATGTCACTACGGTCCAAACAGAGTATGAGGTGACAGGACAAACATTTCTGCAAATGTTCCATTCCTTATCTAGTTCTTGGCCTAGTTTACTACTGTGTAAAGACAATACAGTGTCACACATATCTAAACAAAATGAATTCCTACCCACTGTCGTTGTTAAATTTAACATAAACACAGTGGTCTCACTTGATAGTTCAAACTCTCATCGGTCGGTTCAGAACGCCTCTTCTAACTCACTTAGAGGGGGAAAGGGCCATGATTTCTGGATTTGGCAGATGGGTAAAGGCCATGGGTCTCCGAAACACAGAGAGGCGGAGGTGAACATAAACAAGTCAGCAGAGGAAATGTGGACACTAACCTCCGTTTGGGAGTGGAGGCTGTTCTCACCATCTTATTCCTGCTGCCATGCATGTTTTGACACCAGCATGAAGCAAAACACAGCAGGCGTGAAAGAGAATGAAATGCGTCTGCTACGTCGGCAACCTGCCTCTCATCGGGCCTTATGCATGTTGGGCTGTCCAAGAGTGGATCAGCCCACTTGGCTATCACGTGTAAACATGACAGTTATAAAAAGCAATTAGTCAAAAAAGTGAAAGTGTGTCACCAGCAGAGCAAGAGTAACATTTGTTTACCATCAGCATGAATATCTAAATTTCTCTGCTCTAAAAAGCTGCATTCCATGGGCGCTATGTGTTGAAAATGCATTCCTCTCACAAGTCAACACATGGTAGTACCTGGCAATAACATCAAAAGACTTAAAAATTACCCCCCTCCCATAGTATTTATGCCTCGCTGGTTAAGATTACAGTTCCAATTTGCATTTTGTTTTATGGAGGTTTGAACAAACTGACAAGTTCTGACTGATGTTTTAATGCATTGAATTAGACAGAACTTTGCTTGCAGCACGACCCTCATGTGGGCCAATCAAGCACCATTCAAGTGACTGCCTATCACCGTGACTGTGCATCACAAAACACTGTGTCAAAACATATTGTGTGCCTTACACTGATCCTCCATAGAGATTTCCTGCAGGCTGCGGTCTTCACGCTGGAACTGCGGCTCTACTTCCTCCACAGACAGGGACCCAGAATCAGTGTAGCCTCTGGGAAAATAAGTTCTCTTGGCTGGCTGAGGGTTTTGGTAGAGAGGCCTTGTAGCAACAGAGCTCAGGAGCAACAAACACGTGGCCAAAACATCCCATAACTTCATTTTAGACTCAGTTCCTCTGAGGAAAGCTGCAAAAAATAGCATAGGACATTTCAGCTGAGAGAGCCATTTAAATTACAAAACAAATCAATGCAAGCAAAAGATAATTTGCAAAGAAACTAATCAATTTAGTGAAAGTCTGGGAAAAATAACTATTACTACTACTACTACTACTACTAAATGATATTGCTGTTTGTGTGCCTTGATCTTTGTTGACTGTTGTTTTTTTGTTGTGATTATTACTTTACTTCTTGTATTTATTTCATGCATTTTTAACATTGTACTTATTTTATTCATTTTTAACTGTACAGCACTTTGGTCAACTTGGGTTGTTTTTAAATGTGCTTTATAAATAAATTTGATTGATTGATTGATTGAAATAAATAAATAAATAATACTGATAATAATAATAATAATAATCATAATCATAATCATAATAATAATAATAAATACACACTCAAGTCCTCTATACTGATGTCAGTAACATGTTTGAAACTTAAGCCCACTGGGTCCACACATGCACTTCTGCTCGTGCTGTATTACCAACTATCTGTCATCATGAGGCTTTGATCATTCACTTTGTCACATGGTGTTTGTTGTGGATCACAGAGTGGAGTCCATGAGAATGAAATGCAGTGAACAGGATCCCCATTGCTTCCCTTATTTGATTTGAATAATTTAAATTGTGGGAAGATAGCCATAAAATGTCCGGTACAAAAGGATTATTTCCTATTTGATCGCAAATATCAAATCAAAATGTCAAAATATGCCAAAAGTTACTTATTTATCGTCTAATAACAACTGGAATTATCGTGACTATTGCTGTACTGTACTACTGTAATAATATGAGAGGTTTTGCCACGGCAATGGAGCACAGAGGGTGAGCTTTCCACAAAGTGCGTTGGTTCCAGCACGCACCAAAGCACATTGGCAACGATAGCCTAAATAATGGTGTGAGTTGACCAGATGGCGATTCCCAAAGCTTACGTGACTCTTTCTAATGGCATGTTGAGTCTGCAGCAAAACTAAACAGCTATGCATGCATAAATAGTGGGCTTAAACAGGCTGCGAGCAAGTCCTAACAATTGTTTTTACAAATGCATAAAACTATAGTCTGCTTCTCATCTGGATCGACCATTTCGAAAGAAAATCCACTCCATAGGCTGCTGAGGAAAATATCTAAAAACGAGTAAACACACTGGTCTAGTGAATGTTATTCCTGCATGGGTGTCTAAAACTATCGAAAAACTTACACACCATTCAACTAATGGATAACAGTGCTCCATTTACCTTAAATAAGGCCCATGCAGACCTGAAACTAGTTGGTTATAAGTCCAAGCAGAAAAGACGACTCCTTTAATGTCCCAAGCTGAATCAGCTGTCCAGAGATTTATGAAGCCGAGATCTTCTTCTGACCAGTTCGCATTCATTGACAGTGTCCTCATGCAAAAAGGAGAAGCACCACATCAGGTGTGTTTTCATACTCTGCTGCAGCGCACCGAACCACGCGTCTTTCCTCACTTTGGAGTCCAAAGGTACGCAGTGCAGAGAGCGGACAAAGTGCTGCTGCGCGTCCCGGGGAGCGCAGCCCAAGTCGCTGATGAACTGGATGTTACGTTTCCAAGTTGGAAATCCGAGAGAGGTCCACCATCTCCGGCTGAAAGGAGCCCAATGAAGACATCAGCGTCTCCGGTGCGGAGGCGAGGCTCACCGCAGATGAAGACTATCTCTTTTCAAGAATGCAATAAACTGTAATGTGTTGACTGCCTTTTCATAGAACAGTTGACGCGCCGCTCGGCTGCATCCAGCGCGCGTTACTGCCGTGAACTGCGCTAGATTTTCATAATCGCCAACATCTGACGCTAACCTGATATCGTAACCAAGCGAGATGAGGGTGTTCATTCTCCATTTTCTCTAGTTCAAGTTGTGTCGCTAGTGGTAGATGGTTTTACACGTGCGGTGTCCTCACACTGGACCGGCGGGGCAGATGTGCAAGTGTCTGCGTACAAGAGCGTACCGAGCGCAGACGGCGGTTTGGAGACATTTATAGCCGAGTGCGCTCTGACGTTGGGAACGTTTGGTGCCCGCCCCTCTTTTGTAGATCTGTGCAAGAGAAAACAGTGAGTAACACAAGTCCGCACATCAGTCCAAAGTACCCCTGCAGCCCCCTGTGGAAGATCGCAGTTTTCAGATGTCTTGAGGATTATGTCACACATCCTCATGCCCTCGGATTCGATTTCAGTATGTGGAATGCGATTAGGAGATGTTCAGTTGCGACGCATGTTTCTAGTCCACTGATGTCCCCGCACTGCGCGCACTGGTGTCAGGTTCCCTCTGATGGTTACACTCAACGCAAATTAGGAGTCCCAGTATGCGTTTTTGCCAGAGCACATTTGTAAGTGCATGCGATGGGCATGTTGGTGATGGGTGACAACTTTGATCATTTGTGTTGTGCCTGTGTTGCCAATGGCAGTATGATCCACTCAAATTTTATTAGGCTTCTCAAGAGTTTAATTCACACGTAGGTTGATGCAGCTGGTCATTCAATAACCAGTGTCTTGTGATAGAGGGCCTGGGGCAACACTGCATTCACCACAAAAGAAAGACTCTAACCCATCTAAGACATGGCACCAGAGAAAGCCTTTCCATTAGCCCTCATGATTTACAAGCTTGAAAACCTTTCATCTTTTGCAGCATTGAGTTCCCTCAAGTTTACCCAATTGTTGAAGAATTCATGATTATGAGTAAGACGCTAAGGTTTTCCATACACTGAGGACTATAATTTCCAAGAAGAATTCTGATTTTCACTAAACATTTTAAGCACTGCTGAGGATAGTTGTTGACTAAAAGGATGGAAATCCTGCTCCTGAGACTTTAAATCCACAGTGGCTTACCTCAATTATTCATTGGTATTAAGGCTCACAGTTGTTTGCTCATGGAGTGAAACTTCATGTCAATACATGCGTTCTTTCAAGTATTTCTCTGCATGCCCTACCCATTTAAAAAGTATCACCATGGTGGTGAGCCAAGTCTTCAATAGGTTGTGTGGGGATTCCTCTCTGTCGTGTTCTCACATGGTTTTTATTGTATGGAACTGACAATTGCTAATAGGTCATCTGTCATAATACACAGCTCTCTGAATCCGTATAATCTGTTTTTGCGAGTGACAACTCTGTAACTTGGCTTGGATCCATTCTCCCATTCACAAAGCTTAATTGTTTTTACTGATGCTGAGTCTCTTGGGTGCATTATGTTATGCTGATGTCTGAAGATGCATTTTATAGTTTGAAGATGAATGCAATATATACACTTCGTGCCTCTGTTATGGTTCATTGCCTAGCTGTATAGGACTGTGTTCTCTTTTCCCTCCACTTTCCATCTAACATGTTTCTACTACATCTAAGTAATTTCTTGATATAAAGTAGCCTAATGTCCTATTGCCATGTACTGGTCTCTTCTTCTTCTTCTTCTTCTTCTTCTTCTTCTTCTTCTTCTTCTTCTTCTTCTTCTTCACATACCAGTTCAAGACATACGTCTAAGTGGCTGAGTGACATCTGTAAATACTGAATGCCACCCAGTAACCTCTCACTAGGATATGACTGGGGCTACATTTGCCCCCCAGTTTAGATCTTACAAGGAGGATTCACTGTAGCTGCCATGGTTCTCTCTGCCCTCATGACCACTGATGCATCTCACTGAGATTCAAACTGGGTTTTTTGACCCTGAATAAGAATAAGTAGTATAGAAAACAAAATAGTAAAAACAATACATCTGCCAACATCTTCACAATACACCTGATGAAAATTGACAAGGCTGACTCATATGAAAGCAGAGCTTTCCATACTGGAGACTCTGGGTGGGTCCTCAAGGTGATTTAAAGTGTAATGAGAGCATTTAGGCATTTTTGTGTGGGAGGAGGTGAGAATTTAAAGCCATAGGGTAGAACAGGAGAGGATCTACTTAACTTGTTGTGCTTTCACGTTTGCTTATGCCTATTTGTAGACCACATCCTGCAATTACAATTACACTTTACCCATCCAGCTGGAGAAACTGACATGATAGCCAAGCTTGTTTCCGTGTTTGAAGGGCCTGTTGTAAGCTGCAACTCATCCTGAGCAAAATGGTTAAAGTTTAATGTTAAAAGGCTTTATTTCCATTCTCAAGTACTGCTGATCCCTTTCTTTGAAAAGGCTGCAATTTCTTTTTAACTAAGGTGTGAATGCAGGTGGTAACCTCAGTATTACTTCACAGTGGTTGCTACTTCAATGTCAGTAATTGCTTTGAGAGTACATTCATTTCAATGGAGGAGATCTCTTTAGCCCTTCCACTTACTGTTGTCTTTCTGAAGAAAATTTTGAAGGCCTGGGAATAATTTTAGACCAAGTGACTTCAAGCAGTGCAATGAAGTGATGACCATGTCTCAGCAGGAAATATTTTCTTGACAGGTCTTGGGGTAAAACATTCATTTTCCCCCTACATTTAAAGCTGGTCATTTTGAATCTTAAATTTAATATTCATTCATCATACTTCATTTTTAAATGATTTACTGCATGTATCCAAGGAAGATCTCCAAGGCTTTAATTACTGTATAATACAATCCCAATTACATGTGAAAAAATATTTCTATAGCACTCAGTGTAATGCTCCAGGCAATTAATCAACAAGAAATCAGCCATGCATTGTCATGACAGCAAAATACATGTGAAGGAATATTCTAAACTCAAGATTTATTTCATAAAATCATTGATGGATCAAAGGATTGAGCTTATGTTTCAGCTAAACTGATGCATCAGGTCCATGACTATCCTCATTGTCACTGTAGTCAGTTGTTTGAGGCCATAAAACTTAGTTGATGAATGACTGTGTAATTGCAGAGGAGTTCAGGCAGGGCATATTTTTCCACGTCATTGCATCTGATGTTTCAGATTTGTGTGCCATGGCTTGCCTCGCTTAGTGCCCAGACAGACAGAAGCTGCATTGTTTATGGATGTCCAGAGTGGTGACTCTCAAGGTTTCCTCTGTGACCCTCCTCTGTCTGAATGTCTGATAGGGACAGAGTTGAGAAGATAATGGTCACCAAAAATAGAACCATTTTTCAAAGTTCCTTTATGTGAGAGCAGAGCACAGGCTGGGGGTGTCATACGTTCCCTGAGATGAATTGTTAATTCTTAAAGTGGCTATCATAAATATTAATTTGTTTGGGAGGAGAAACATGAGCAAGCTGAATGAATCACCAGCACATGGGGTGTGAGAAAGATACTACTCACTGAGACAGAGGAGCCCTCTTTCATTATTTGTGCCACTGTTGGGACAAACACCTCAATTTTTGATGGCAGGCGTCACAGAGCACCGATGGGCATACTGTTAAGAAAACAACAATCACTTTCATTACTGACAAACAATTCCAAAAAAAAAAAAAAAAAAAAAAAAAAAGCAAGACAAAAAAACGTGCCAAGGGATTTAGTAAGAGGGAAATCCTGGTGCTTTGAGCCCAGAATCACAATTTTCTCATCAGCATCTGGACTTTGAAGAGACATCGCTGTGACTTGGGCCAAGTAGAATTTGATGAGGTGATCAGCTGCAGGCCTGATACATGGCAGGCAGCAGCGTCTGCAGTGTGAGGCTCATCCAACCAAAGTTAAAGAAAAACTACTTTTCCAAGTTTTTGTTTTATAAATTTGTGACTTTATAATCTCAGAATTTTCACCTCTTTTTTTCCCCTCACAAATATACAAGTGTTTTTTTTTCGTAAAATGTTACCCATTTCCCCTGGCTCCATATTTTTTTTGGCCCTGGCACTCATCATATTTCCCCTTGGGGATCATTTAAAATATTTCTGATTCTGATTGTGATTCTGATACAAGATATGATGAGACAAATGTCATATGATATGTCTCCTCTTTGTATACTATGCTTACGTTGCTGTTTAGAAGTATCTGGGCATGTTCATGTGTTCATAATACGTCCAATAATGACTTTTTTTTTTTTTTTTTTTTTTTTTTAATCATTGTGTTAAAGGACATGGTGATATGACAAACAGCTCCCAGACTGTCCATGGTTAGGATAATGTGTTTTCACACTCTCGGTTACAGTAATTCAATGCTATGCGGGGCTCTTGACAAGGCTCACATATGTGGAGGATTATCAGGCTGGTATGGGGAATTCACATTTGCTTCACTATATCCTTGGAGTGGCCTGTATGTTCTTATATGTTTTATGATGTATATTGTATGAGATGTCAGGTCCAGGTGATGGGCAAATTAGCCAAAGGAAAAAAAAGAAAAGAACAAAAAGATTATAAATTTGAAAAATCAAAACAAAACAATGCAACAAATTGCATTTATAATTATTATATTTACAGGTCAAATCAGTGATTCAGAGTCAACATGAGACGTCTTGTGTTTAAGACTTGTGAAATGCATCTGAGCATAGCCTGATGCCAGCATTTAAGCCTTTGAAATCTGGGCAAATTTACTTGATATCTTTCAAAAATATGGGGAAAAAGAAGCAAATCAGTGAGAAAGGACCCGAAAGTGAGGAAGAAATTTGTAAACAATTACAAGAAAACAATCATACAATTAGAGAACAACAGCGGCACCTTACAGTTACCTGGTTGCCAGGTCAGCTCCCTGCACGTTCGAAGGTCAAAGAATACAGAAGTGACATTTTTCAAGCAATTACTGTTACCAGTGACATGTCCCTCCCAATCCTGGGGAAAGGGATAATGGTCCCCTCAAAAATCATTAAAAACAAAACTATATACTTGGGCTAATTATAGATGGAAAACAATATGTTTTTAAATTTAGAAAGATTGACACACCCCCAGTGGTTTTTCTGTTTTGATTATGATTCTCGTGTGTGTGTGTGTGTGTGTGTGTGTGTGTGCATGGAGAGAACTCTACTTGATCAGAGTTTGTGGTGGCCTGCCCAGTCCATCTCCTGCTTTCGCACCTGCCGCTGCAGCAGCCACCTCCTCTAATGCCTGTCTGTTCACAGAGGCAGGACGTCTGTGCCCAGCTCAAATCACAACTCCCTCAGTTCTTGACTGATTTTCAAGCGGTTTGCTTTGTTACAAATGTCATATGTTTATTTCTGCTAATGAATATGTTATTAATGATTAAGATTGATTTTCATACCAAAATACTCTGGTTTTTTTTTTTTTTAAGAGTTACCTCATGTAAATAGGTATGACATCATTTATGGTTCTGGTGGAATAAAGTTTCTATCTGCTCTTCTTGGGCTGTTAGTTCAGTGATTCTGGTGATGATCCAGGCCTATCTGTGGCTGAGGAAAATGTGAAAATGTGGCAAATAGGGGGCACTTTGGGCATCACTTTTTGCCCCCCTCCAAGAATTGCTGAAGGGAAAATTTTCTGTCTCTTGTTCCTCCCAACAAGGATTTGGAATATCCGCCCTGCACTGTCACAAATTGAGAAACAGTACCTCAGTGATTCACTGTTGCTTGCAATACATTCACTACAGTACATGTATTATACTCTATACACGCCATGCAGTGTGCCACATCTGCTGTAAACTAGTTCAACATGTCACTGTTCGTATTTCCAACTCACAGAGTCTGTGTTGATGACTCTGTGGTGGCTGAGGCAGTATGCACCACTCACAGGAAAAGAATTCAATCAACAGAACTTAATGAGAAAAAGAATGAATACAAACTGTTTCAGTACTTGTGCTGCTGTTTTCTTTATTATAAAATGAATTTTTTTTTATAGGCCTAATCTTCCTATACAAAATAACAAGATTTTTTTTTTTTTCACAAAATAAAAGGAATGCAAATAATTCATGTATTCTTAGGGAGCACTTGGCAAAATTTTAACAGCACAAAAAAGTGCAGCAATAACATCAATAACATTTATTAACGATAAACATGACAAACAATAGGCTAGTAGCCTAAATGTAAAACCAAATGTGATTAGTCAGCTCCTAATTCTTACACAGCATCATGGATGTGATACAATATGATACAATGTATTAAGATGTATTAGAGCAGAAGGCTACTTTATTTATTAATGATAAGCATTATAAAACAATTCACAGCACAATACAGTTGCAGAGTAAAGGTTATTTATTGATAAGGAAACATGATAAACAAGTGATTAAAAACAAAATAATATATAATACATAATGCAGTGGTATGGAAATGTTATTTACTGATAAGGAAGCATAATAAAAACAAATTATTTTCCACTTTAACACACATGATTTTTCCCCCTCACCTCCATTGCGTCCTTGCAATGGGGGTGGGTCCCAGCGCTGGAGGTGGGCCTGAGTCTGGAGCTCTGCTCTGCGGCGAGGCACTATTGACTGTGTATTCACAGCATGATACGGGAGCAGTGCTACGGCAGAAAACAGCTGCACTGTCTCAGAGATCAGGGAGCTGAAAAGAGCGTTGAAAGTGAAACTAAAACAAACGTGTTATTGTGCATCCATTAAAACAATTTTTCAGCTTTGTGTCGCTGCTCAAAATTGTGTTTTTTTTTTCAGTCTGTATCTACTTCATTCATGTTGAAGCAGTACACTCCCAGTGAAACTCATTCTCATGACAGGGAAGGAGTTAATGGACCGAACCTGGCGGATGCACTACATTTTCATACAGCAGCAAATACCACTATAGGGGTAAGAGTCTGACCTTTCACTTTAAACTCCTAAAAGCATAACCAAAATGTAATAAAAACCTGGACTACATGTTCAGATCACCCCAAAAACATGTGCTGAACACAGTCTGTTGACTGATATAAATAAGAGGTGGGAGAGCTGCATTTGTTAAATGTGACATGAGTTATTCAAATATAGTCATTATGGCATGTTATGTCACTATTTCTCTTTAGAATCAGAGAGTAGAGTATTTCAAAAAGTTTCAAACTATGTTTTATATCAAAAGTCATTCATAAACTATGTAGATTTCAATCAATCAATCAATCAATCAACCAGCTTCAAAAGTAACTAACTAACTAACTCTAGAATGTCATTTAACATGTAAATGAACTGCAAAATGATTGGGTGGGTACTGGGCTCTTGATACCTCAGACATTTGGCATGATGCTACATCTCTGAGTAAATTACAATACTGAATAGTGCCCAGAGTGCAGTGAGTGAATGAGTCTGATGTGGCTGCACAGCAGGTTAGATGCCACACTACAGTGCTCTGGGCTTGTATGCTGATCGTCCGGGACAAGGGCTTAGTGTTCTCCATCCTGTAGCTGTCTGCTGCTGGTGCACATGGCTGGTTGTGTGCCAGTTTGAGCTCAGCTGCCAGTCGGCGCACAGCCCTACATCATCTTTGGCTCAGAAAAGGGAAAGACAGAGGCAGGTAGTCAGCACCAACACAGGTAGATTCATATAGCTTTCATCTGATCCATTAGGACACGCTAACATTCAGATTTGGCCCGAAGCCAGATGCTCAGCCATTGTAGCGTTCAGTGTAGTATTTCCATCTGATTAGCTCATTGCTCAAGCGTTTCATGCGTATTTGTTGGCATCATTCACACATAGATTGCGGTGGGCACTTGCATGTGTGTGTGTGCGCATGCGTGCGTGTAAATGAGCATGCATGCATGCTATCAAAGTGCAGGCAGGACTATGACACTGTTATAAATAGAAGGGAGGAAGTGAGGAAGGTTAAATTTCTCAAACACAGACATAAAATCTGTAGAGAGGAGCCGTTTACAAGTCAAACAATCTATTTTTGACTTATCTTTACGTTATCTAAATGTTGTGATGTAACCCAGCAACAAGTGTGGATGTCAGACTACGGGATCACAGGGATTTATTTCATTTTCTATTTTATTTTTGTGCACAAAGATATGGTGCTCCTCTGCAGTCTGTTTTGATTCGCTGCAGCTAAGTCCTTTTGGTGATTATAAAGTTGAGATAACTCTGTGTCTTTCTCAGGGTCAATGCCAAACGCAGGCCTTTTATTACGGTGACATGGCCTGGTGTGACAGCGTGTTGTGTGATGAGCTCATTACTGGTCAAGGTTGAATTATCACCCCATGAGCAAATGGGAATCAGGTAAGCTTCCTCTTGCATGGACCGATGACTTCGTCAGGCCATGGTGGCAGCGATGGATTCAAGGTCCTTGAGGTGGAGCAGAGTGTAGATTTGATATTGAAGTGCATAAAATTTACAACACCGATCAAAGATTTTAATGAGCAGAAGCTTTGATGATATTTGGCTATTGAAAATATATGAAGTACAAATGAAAGTTTAGGGTTAGGGTTAGGGTTAGGGTTAGTATTTTTTCTGGGAAGTGTGAGGGACTGGACAGGTGGGATGCACTGTAGAAGCGGCTCTATCCCCAGGACCCTGAATGCATCAGGAGCTTCTGTGTTCAGCTGTCTGCAGGTAGAACTAGGTACGAAAGACGGAATGTCAGGAGCAGTGTGTGTGTTGTGTAGAGAGCCATGTTTATTGGGCCAGTACATGCACACACACACACACACACACACACACACACACATACACGTGGACACAGCAAGGGCATTTGTGGTTAGGCTGAGAAAGCCCCTTGGCCCGCTTAATTCAGCTCTCCATCAGCATTCACTGCACCCACTGGGCAGCCTGCATGCCTGGCTGCTGATAGGCTACCTGTCATGACTTTGACCTCTGACTTTCGACAGTTGTCAGAGACGCCCCTTCATCGAACAGGAGACATGTGGGATACCATCGCTCCTCCCCAAGGTGGCACAGTATCGGAGACTATTCCGGCTTTACGGTTTTGAGCACTCAAAGAGTATCCGCCGGGGCCTCCTCCGACTGCTGTTACTAAACAAACAGGCCTGGCAGAGTGTTGAGCAGAACCCTTGGGCAAAGATGAAAAGCTCCCCGGGGAAGGGAAATGATTACGCCGCTTGTTGTCCATTTGCTTTATGGGCTATCAGTTTACAGATCGGAGCAGTGCTATTTTGATGATAACCTCTAGCCTTCAGGCTCGCTCGCTTGCCGGGCCGCTTGCTAAATGCGTGGTGCACGGAGCTGGGTCTTGACTTTCACAACGCTTCCCTGTCCCCAATGTAACAAGGTCACACTAATTGGAGAAGGAAGTGCTGAGGATGTCTTTGGGGAGGGGCTGCAGGGTGAGGGAGCGATAGCAGAGAGGGTGAGATCCTGTTTCTGCTCTGGTTCCCTGTTCTAATCCAGAGCGGTATGTGTTGAGATCAGAGTAGGCCCCTCTCACTGTAGTCATCCGGTGGCACTGCAATGACACTTGCCAAGTCCATGCCTCTCCTACTGTTGCACATTCATAGTAAAAAGCACTCGGCCGTAGCCTGGCCTCCGCTCACCCTGGGAACCAGATTCATGGGGAGAAACTGGCGCTCGTGGTGAAGTGACCCACCAGAAACAGTCCATTTGAGGTCCTAACCTCTAAGACACATGGCACCAGACAGCTGTGTGTTCCCCTTGATGTATTTATGTCAGCCACTTACACAGACACTGAGACACACATGCACATGCCCAAGCACACACTTAGACATGTATATACTGACACTGATGACACTGATACACACACTCATATACACACACACATCTCATGCTCCCTGTCAGTAATACCAAGAGGATATTATGTCTCTCTTGGCAGACTGAACAGTTGATCGGAGTAACATGGCAGTCACTTTGATGTAAATCACACGACTCTCTGGTGCACCGGTTCACTCGAAATCCTGCTTGAGTCTCAACACACACAAGAGGTTACTCAGTGTACACAGGCTCACACCTGACTAATCGCTTTGCCCTGCAAAACAGCACTCTCCTTTGCTTATTCTTCTCCGGCTGCACATTTGATTACTTAAGCGAGTCAATTTTTAAACAGTTGTTTTATATTAATATAACATCAGTGTAACAGTTCTAAATTTGGCGCAATAAAATGATGGGGCGACGAGGTGAGGAGAGCTGGCACCAACCCAAAAGGGCCGGCTCTGCCCCATAAATCACTGCCAGCAGCAAACAGTCCGAGTGGTGCTCTCACAGAGGCAGGCCAAACAATCTCGTCATTCCTGTTTCTGCTAGGGAGGCTAAATAGGGAACCTACTTCCACTTTGATCCCAGCCACTGAGATGGATTATCCTCATAGGGTGAATATTGTTACAAGTGGTAGTTCTTTTCTACTTTATATATCTGGGCCACAACTACAATGAGGATGTTGTTTTGCACATCCAGGTTAGCAATTACATAATTGCATAATTCACAATAACAGAAAGAGCCTAAATTATGGAAAGTATAAAAATGAGTTTGAGTTTCTAATACCATCAAACCCATAACAATCTTGGCTACTATTGATTTTAGTCCATGAAACAAAGAATAATTGCTTTTTCCATGGCTGATGTGAGACAGTGAGGCAGACAGACAGTTTATTTTCTCACTGTGGCCACTCATGCTGAAAAGGTAAAATCTCATGGTACTGTTTAAATCCATCTCACCCATTACAGGACAGATGGAGATGAAGGGGAGGTACATTTTTCAAGCCTTGAGAAAATTAACACGTTACTGTGCGAAGTTTTTTTTTCCCTTGTGTTTTCTAGTTCACTACTATTAACTCACACTACTACTTTCACATTTTGCAGACTAGTGTAATGAGTACTGGCGCTGGCTGCTCCTCTTAGGATTATATAAACATTGCTTAGTTCTTACCATGCAAAAGGAGGTGGGTCAGATGCAACTGCGGCCTTGAACTTTGCTTCATGAATGGCACATAACAAGCGAGGAAATGCTTACAATAACAAACAGAATGGAGCTTACAATGAGACAATTAAAGGTAACACCATGATAATCTAATCAGTTCACTTGGGAGTAGAGGTTATGGGAAAGTAGATTGTGGTGTTAATTCAGTTACAAGGTCAGGTTAATTAGTGATACCTACTGGTTAGATGGGCGGATCCTCAACATAAATGTGAAGGCTGCTGTGTTGATGCACAGTAAACAGCCTGTAATAAAAATAAGGGCACCAGGCATGATTAATTAGATTGTGTTAGACACTAGAGACAATGCTGAGTATTGTATGCCATTGAGGAAACAGAAAGCATGCATAAACCTTTCTAATATATGCACTGAGAAGTTATTTGAATTTTTGCAGTAGTAACACTGTGGTACTTCTGTTTTTTTTTTTTTTTTGTTTTTTTTTTTAAGGATTGCTGTCATAAATACAGTGAAAGTGTTTATATAAAGCACAAAAAAAATCAGAAAAAGGGACTCCAGTTTAATCACCTGTCCTGCTGTGTTTATCAGAATATGGAGGTCAAGTGGACAAGAAAGGGTTGCACCAAAAATTATAAACAATTATAAACAGATGATCATGCAAGTATATTTTTATACTTTAGAGATGTATGTGAACCTTCAAAGGAAAAATGCCAAATTCATAAAACATGTTTGATGAACTTTTACATACCAGCAAACAGCATCTGTCTTTCCCTGATCATTCTGCATTTTTCAGTCGCGGGATCTCATTTATGTAACTTCTAAGAATAGAAATGAAAGCTCACGATGAGGCGTATGGCTGCATATAGGGAAACTGGTCTTATATCACACAGCACTCCCAATCTGAAGTCCCCCTCCACTCAAAAATGTGTTTTCTGTCCCTTAAAATGTCTGACCTTGACTTGTATATGGTCACAGTTTGTCACTAGAGAGGCGTTTTCACACTCCTCTACTGAAGGTGGAGGTTTGTGTGCACACCCCTGAAATCTGACATTCAGCCGTACCCCAGGCCAGCTAGACTTGGTATGTCACAAATCTGACAGCCAGTCCCATCAACTGACAGGACGCTGCTTTGCATATCATTAGCACCAGCTCCATGGTGCTGGTACTGGACTGCTGGGCGTGTTTTGTTTAAAAAAAAAAAAAAAAAAAAAAAAAAAAGAAGACCGACATGAAATGACTGCTTCACGTGAACAATATGAGTGCAACTGAGACTTTTGTTTTCATGGTTGGATTATAAAATAACCACAATTTTCATGACTGTCACAGGAAGGTGCTTCCTGGCTCTGTGTACACCGAGCTGACCTACACAGGTGTTTTATTTTCAAAAAACCACAAGACCAACTTGAAACAGTGCATGAACAGTATTTGTTTAACTTTTATTCATGGTCATGATCCTCACGACAGTCACGGATGATACGTCCTGGTTGTGTGAACAGAGCTCTGGTTACGAGCCGGTGTGCCAGCAGGCAGGGAGGTGGGCACAGACTGTTTGTATATTCATAAATCTGTACATTTTTAAATAGGGTGAGACTTATACTTACATTTAAGGAAGTAAAGGATTTTTTTTTCATGAAAACATGTATTGATAGGATGTTCAGAGATTATTTTTAGGGCTTATTAAATGATTTTAAGATACTTGAGGAGCGTCGGCCTGAGTCTGAAAACACTACAGCTGTCCTTTTGACCTGTGACTGTGGATCTGCACTGGGTTAGGATGCTGAGAGGATTCATGTTACTAACAATTGGCATGTGTTTCTTTGTGTGTGTGTGTCTGTGTGTGTGTGCTGATCACTGGCAACACAGTTGACACACTAAAACAGCTGACACCACAATGGATGAAGACGATCCCCGTGAATGGATGGATGGATCATGGATGGATGGAATAAACTGCAATATCAATAAAAACCCATATATCCATACCCTTTGATCATTTCTGAAACCTTAATAACGTGCTCACATCTGCTTGTGATTGTTTTAAATGATCCCTTTACTGGTTTTGTCTATTTATTTTCCTTCATCCAACAGTGTTATGTTTCATCCGTCCATGCTGTTTTAGTAGTTATTGTTCTGTATTGGCTATTTTGCTTTATGTTGACTTTTTGTGTTCTAGTCTTGGTGACGCCAAAAAAGAGTGTCAGAACCACTCATGTTCCTCTGAACTTCAAATAAATGTAATCAATGAATTACAGGTCAGCTTTAGGGTCAATTATCCAAATCTTAGTGAGGATCAACACACTCACACATTCCTTTAGAACTTTACTTTGCTTGTCAAAAATGTTTTCACCGGGGGAACCAGAGCCCAGAGGCCAAGGTTTTGGAAAGAATCAAATTATCTATGAACTGAAGAACCTACGTACTTGTTGCAAGCATAACAAAAAAAAAAGAGGTGTCAAAAGTGAAATGTGAACTGCATACTTCACAAAGGGATACTGCTGTGAGGGATACGCTCAGAGAGAGGAAGGCTTCGGTCCCCACAGCAGATGGGAGCTTTATCGTTATAGCCGGGGGAAAGATCCAAATGAGAGGGACAGGAGACCACAAAAAAGGCTGGAGAGGCGCTGGGCTCTGACACATGCCCCAGATTGGAGGGGGGGGTGTTATTCACCTGGCCTTTGGTGTGTCATCATGTTACACGTCTTCTCATGAGGCCTCACCCCACCCCCTGCGCTGTATTGTTTTCTGTCATATGTGGACAAGGGAATAAAAGAGAAAAGATAATGAAAAAGAGAGTGGGCTAGACTGTGGGAGTGAGCCTCATTTTGCTCCATTGTTGGTGCTGTATCTTTTTTTCAAGCTCACTAAACAGAGCTGAAGCTGATAAAAAGAAGGGTGCACACTGTGGATCTGGCGAGAGCTGAGGCTCATGCTAGTTGTCAGATCACTGGGAGGAGGAATGGATTCCAGGGTGGGAGCACATTATCAATAGCAGCATCTTACTTCATTCTGTGGGTATAAAACTCACGGTTGTAAAGCCACACCTAGGGAGTGATGACTGCTCACTGAATACCACACCTGGGCAACTTTTGACTTTTGAAAACCCATCCAACAGCTTTCATCGTCTGCCTCATTCAGTATAGTTGTACACTAAATCTCTCACTTGTATGTAGGATATCAAGTAAACATGTAGTCTTAACAATAACATTTGTTGTGCTTTTGCATAGTACAAGAGCAAAGGAAACAGACCAGGAGAGTGTGTGTGATGATTTGAGAGGAAGAGAGTGCCCTAGTCATAACACACCACAGATGTGCTTAAGCCCAAAATAAATAATAGCTAAAGCAATAGCTTTAGCTATTAACCAGTCCCATTTACAATGGTGTTAAGACAAGCCACTGCTTGCATTGTGTTGAAAACGGTCCATCCTGAGAATTAGTAAAAATCAAACAGAGGATGTCTTATCTGAGGCCCAACATGACTTCAAATAAAGACTAAGAGAAAACTAAACCTACTGGGGAAGCATGGCCCACAGTATACACAGAGAACCATCGTGGTCAGGATGACTGCTCTCACACTGAATGTGACTGTGTTTTTAGACAGGTATTTCAAATATAAACAAACGCTATAACAAGCAAGGATATAAAAGTAACAAGCATGAAACACTTAGAAACATGAGCCACTCAGAGCTCTGAAATGACTTTCACAGTCTGAAAGACATCCACCGCAAATACCTTTGTAATGGAGCTGGTTTTTCTAAAAAGGTCTGTGCATGTGTATGTCTGTGTGTGTGCACACATACATGTGTGTGTACGGCTGCAAGTGCACATGCATGTGAGTGTATGTGATAAAGTAGAGCTTGTGGCTCTTTACAGGGAGCCTGAGTGAGTGCTCTGTGTGCCAGTTTGCTGGAGGTGCTGGGAGATCAAGAACAGTCCAACCCCAGGTGGTAAAGCTAAGCTTTCAGGGGTCAGAGGTCACAGACACTGGAGTGGTCGCACACGTGTCAGAACACTATTTACAATTGAGAGGCCCACCTCAGACCACCTACAACTGCTCCTCTTCCCTACACACTACAGCACATCCACCTGATGTGTTGTTCTCCAAGCTCCACTAGGTGGGAGTAAACGTCCAGGTGTCTTTTTTAGCAAGATCCCTCAACAAGAATGGCTCTTACCATCAGTCAAAAGAAGTGGTTTTAATATGATTGAACTGTGATCTGCTACTACTCTATCAGAGAACTACAATGAAACTAATTTGCGCAAAGTGTGTGATGTTTGCAGTTGGGTGAATTGTAAGCTTGCGTATGTGGCCATGCATGTGTGCACATACCTTTGGTCTTTATTTGAAAAGGGTCCATAACCTTTGGATTCTTGTTCAAGGTAGCAAGGGAGTTAAGGTCAGAGTCAGAGTGTAGCTAACGGAATTGGAATGTGTACTAGTTGTCTAGAGCTATGAGTTCCACATACTAAATTTATCATTCAAATACCTAAAATAGAACAAAACTCTATATGCAACATGAGACCATCATCTCTCATTCCACCACCATGAATATCTTTGGATGCTTGATATGGATCCAGTCATCATACAAAATAACACTCCTTCAAGTCTTCTCTTTCTAAGTGTGGTGAACAGATCTGCGTGAATCAGATCTAATCCAGCAAGAGTAAACCACTGTGGACATTCTGGAACATAGACATTACAAACATGGAGCATGTCTGCAGGCCAATATCAAAGAAATGATCTTTAAAACACATGCAGCTTAACAGTTTAGAACATCTCATATTAAACAAAAGCAGGCATGTTTTATCATCATAATGGATATCAACAACAACAGATGAAAATGAACATAGAAATTCAGTTTTATTGAAAACAGAAATCCTGTAGATCATTAATGATATCCCAATATACATTTATAATAACAGCAATGGCTTGCCAGCGGATGCCTGAGTCATTTCATATAGGACACATATCAGTTATTCAACTGGGCCCAAATACAAATTAACTGGCAACTTAAAGATTTCAAAAAGAGAAAATAGGGGGTGATTATTCTTACAATAATGATAAAATAAAAACTCCCATTAATGTGGTGTTAAAGTGCCGGGGTAAGTTGCATAAACAAACAATAAAGAGATTACAGAATACTATTAGGAGGCATTAAAATACAATTCAATAGGCTTGCAGCTTTCTAGACTGAACACTTCAAGCATGCATTTCCTTAAATGTACGTTCAGCCTAGCCGAACCGAGTCAGTCTGTGTAAGGGCATTCACTGCATTCATTCATCTATAGGACCTCCTGGCAATAGTTAGCTCTCCTACTGTCAATTTCTATTCAAATGTCTCTTCCATCATTAGTTTATGCTATTATTACAATAAGCTTGAATTCTTAACAAAGCCTTCCTGTCCAGTGACATAGATCCCCTATAGCCCTTTCTCACACAACTTGTCTGCTTGTTGGTTTCAGTCTCATTGTGAATTCATGAGCAACAATATTTGATCAAGACATTCTGAATATTACAATCACTTAGGCAATAACATCAGTCATTTTTCACAGCTCCAGCTTAAAAAAACAACAACAACAAAATAACTCCAGGATAAAAAATTATAAATTCAATGGATTAAAATCATTCTAGCCCCTATGACTGTCTCTTTGCCATTTGCCTTGGTTGATGCAATGGGGGTCTGATATGTTTTTACTTTGACCACATGATTTTGACACATATTTAAATTGCACAAATAGTTATGCTATTATGCCATGTGAGTGTTGGAAGTGTTGATGCCAGAACTGATCTATAGTTACAGATAAAAAATAAAGCTTTACACAGAACACCCAAACTATAGCTGTGCTGTAGTCTGTGGTCTACTGTGTCTGTGTGTGTGTGTGTGTGTGTGTGTGCAAACCAATAGGAGGAGATTCCAGGCGATCATAATTTTTTTGGAGAGGTTGATTTCCTGCTGGGACTCCAGTGTGAGTATACTGTTAAGTAAACAGTGGCTAAAAAAGGAATATCAACAGCAGGACACACCACATGAGCCACCAATTTAATATAACATGAACTCCTACTGACATAGCTTTGAGTGGGATGGGTGGCATCAAGAAAGACCTGACAGGCTTGCTTAAGGTCAGATAACCAAAAAAAAAAAAAAAAAAAAAAAAAAAAAAAGGGTCCTGTATGGTCTGTATAAATGAACATTTTGCTTGTTCCCCACAGGGCTGGAAATCCATTCTGTTGCCCTCTGGTGGTTGCAAGCAAGACTCAAAAGAGACACCTCCAGAAAAAGCTTTACAAATACTTTATTTGTCAGATTTTATTTTGCATTTCTGCATTTGAGATAACAGAAAGAAAGAAAGAAAGAAAGAAAGAATAAGAAAGAAAGAATAGTGAGACTTTTATTACTGAGTTTACATCACTTAAAGGTAATTCTGGTATTTTTCAACCTATTCTCTACCTTTTGAGGTCCAAAAGACTGACAGGGACAACAATCTTTGGAACTGGTCCAGAGCACTTCAGCTGGCAGCCATGCAACGGGATGCAATTTAATCAAATGGGGCATTTGTGCATGTCAAATTACGATCACTAAAAGTACTCACTAAAAGTACTGACAGGCTCAGATTGTTATTTTAAGTGTCTGACAACATTATAGAAAGGAAAATAGAAAATCCCTACAGAGTTTGACATTTTTCTTTACACCCAATAAAATTGCCTCTACACTGTTGGCAGCAGGTCTCTCTGCTCTTGGAACAGCATTTTTCCGTAGGTAAAAGCATTTTGGTGGAGGATTTCTTCTCCTCTTTGGCTGGCAGTTGTAATCCCGGTCAAAATGGTCACTGCAGACCAGAGAGCTGTACTGCGAAGCACGCTCAACAGAGCCAGGCTTGCTTTGTGTGAGCTGGCTCGACAAAACCACACTTTCACATTGAAATGGGCCTTTGGTGCGTCATGTGGCTCTTCTGCACAAGATGGACTGATCGCATGCTGCCAACTTTACTCAGGAAGAACAAACTGTCACTGTGGAGAGCTATGAGGAGTGTTACCGCAAGTAAGGCCAGAGAAGAACAGTTGCAGAAAACTGTAGATTGTGTAAATTTGTAAATTATCTTTCAGTTTATTTCTATTAATTAAACATTACGCTCAAGAATTGCTTCTGGGACTCACACTATCCTATAATGAAGAATACAAAAAATTAGTTGATATAATAATAGGCCTGTGTGTGATAGACTTTGATTTTTATTTGTTGTTTTATTAGATGCGGTAGCAGCAGCATCAAACGAACTTGGTAGCAAATAAGGACCAACCATAAAAATATCACTCAAAGTGGCATGTAGTTGCTGTGGCTTATTATTCTTGTATTTTGTGGCTGATATTCATCAGAAAATGTAATGGGTTAATGTTATAAGCCAAATCTCTGAGCATAACTGGGTCCAGGCAAGCTGCTTTGCTTGTGTTTGTTGTGTTTGGCTGCTCCCATGTCTGTTTTACCTGTGTGTGTGTGTGTGTGTGTGTGTGTGTGTGTGTGTGTGTGTGCGTGTTTGCGTGTGTGTGCATTCTGGGCGTGGCTCATCAACTGATCCTTATTGCTGCTCTGCCTGCACACCTGCCATTCATCACATCGTTACCAGTATATCATGTTAGTATATCAATCAATCAATCAATCAATCAATCAGACTTCATTTGTATAGCACTTTTCATACAAAGAAAATGCAACACAAAGTGCCTCACACAAACCCCACCCCCACGCACGCACGCACGCACGCACGCACGCACGCACGCATGCACGCACATACACACACACACGCACACACACACAGGAACCCCCCTCCATCCATCCACCCACACCCAAGCAATTGTTAAAAATGGAACAGGAGCTGGAAACGGGGAAACGCTATCGTATGTAAGGAAACACCAGAAGCAAGATAAAAATTTTAAAAAATAATAAAAATTCAAAGTGGAGATAAAAGAAATAAGCTCGATCAGTCAATAAAACTATAAAGAGTAGGTAAGAAATCAGAAGATAGTAAATTGTTAAAAGAAAAATGATCAGAAAAATACCAATAAATAGCTGAGTTAATAATAAATACTTGGGATAAAATTAAATACCAAATGACAGTAAAAACATTAAATGCATAAACAAAATACTTCAATAAATGAGTAAATAAATGAATGAATGAATGAATGAATAAATAAATAAATGAATAAATAAATACCTTTAAATAAAGTTTAGGTAAAAGCCTGACTAAAAAGGCAGGTATCAAGCCCTGCTCATCCACCACTCCTCGCCAGATTGTTGCCTCTGCCACTGTGGTAGACACCTCAGGCCTGCTCTTATCAGTTATTTCCTAAGCTGATACTAACCTCTCTCGTGCCCCAGGATCACAACTCACCTGCCTGCCGTTGTGCCTGAAACCTCTCCATCATTCAAGCCTCCCAGCTCCGTCAGCAAGCTTTTAGTTTCTGTTGTATGTCCTCCTGCAACAACTCACCTCATGTGAGATGTCAGAGCGAGACCTCTTTAGCTATACTTCTTTTAAAGTGCTACACACCATAACATAATAACGATATGAACAGGTCAGTGGCAAAACAAAGCACTCGGCCTTTCGCTAAGTCCCGCCCTTGAACACAGACTGGCCAATGACAGCGTAGCTCCGATCAGCTGCTCCATAGACTTCTATGCAATTTTGTGGGTTTTGGGATTTTGCACTAATCATGGTTAAATGTGGCATGTGGGGCATGTGTAATGGTGAGACTGGAAGGGTGTATGTTTTGTTAGAGCCCACATTGTCACTAACTGCACTCCCTGAGGAAATATTATCTAATTTTGGAAAAAAAGAGAAGCAGACAGAAGGGTTTTGGTGAGCTTGTGGGGGACATTAGCAGAGTGACGTACATACAGCACATCAGCCATTGACTAATGCTTGCTGCTGAAGGTATATGCTGCTTTTGCTTTTTAATGATTGTAAGAGTGAATACAGACGTACCCTGCTTTACAGGAACAGTGCTGACTGTCTACTGTCTGGATCGACAGGTGGTGTGGTGGTTCACTTTTGCACTGTGCTCTCTATGCTTTTTCTATCTTTATCTTTTTAACCCCTTAACCCTCCAGCAGCCCGCCAGCAGGCCCGGCTGCCAGCCTGTCTTTCAGAGGCTGGAGAGGGCTCAGTTTTAAAGTGCTGTGTCTTTAAAGTGTCTGAATGTTGCTGGAGAGCCTGGTGTTGTGGACCACTGAGTCGATGTCTCACTCATTCCTGGCATACAGCTTGATGTCATTCATGTAGAGGAGGTGGCTGATGGTTGCTCCACTTCAGAACTGGCATCTGAAGCCACTCTTCGTGATGATCTGACTGAGGGGGTTTAGGCCTATACAGAACAGCAGGGGGGGCAGGGCATCTCCTTGGTACATGCCACACATGATGCTAACTTGTGCAGTTGCCTCTTGACTTTCCTCCACATTCCCATCAAGCTGTTCATGAAGGCTCTAAGGGTCCTGTTGATGTTGTACACACACACACACACACACACATATATATATACATGTATTATGCATATATTACATGTTAGCAGGTGAATTTAGAACAGTTGTTGAATTTGACCTGATCTACATGTGCAGTACATGCACCGCTGCTAGCCAATCAGAAAAGAGTAGTCACCCAGACCATGGTATAATACAGTTTGTTGTATATCCTGGTCATAGTTAGACAGATAGCTAGCTAGCCAGCTATTTAGATAGTTTGAACTAGTTGTCTTTTACCATTTGCCATTATATGTTTTAGTGGAGACATCCCAAAATACAGTGATTACATTATCAGCACAAAGCACCCTGTTATCACTCCATAACCACCACTACTTTGCGTGTGCAGAATGTCTGTATGTGGTTTTCCATTCCGACAAGCGTAAAATCATTAATGACTTCAAAGATGCTGAGTAGATCTAAGCCTCGGTGTACCTCATAGACTCCATGTTGTGCTGTTGAAATATTTATCAAGGTATTGTATGGTATTCTGTGATGATGCTTTCTCATTAGCTAGATAATCGCTAATGTAAATGACATGGAGATGAAATTCGCTAATGCTTCGGTAATACTCAATAGTCTTGATCATGCCTTTGACACAGTTCATAGCGACGCTAGCTGTATTGATAATCTCTCACTACTCTGTGTTGCATTGCCAGCGGCTATAACTAAATCTGTAATAATCCATACTGGCAGGGCAGCGGGACTCCTTAATATAAATGAGTGGTTTATCCTCTGGGCTATTATATAATGCATTTCTCCTGATGATAGACCTGGATTCAGAGTGTACCTCTGACCCTCCTCTGCCTTGCTGAAGTTGACACTTATATAATGCAAAAATGATCAATGTATGAATATTAAAAATTAAAACTTACAGTCAAATGGGGAACAAGGAGATGAAGCAGGCTTCGGCATAACACAAAATAGATCATATTTTAAAACTGTATGAAACATGACTAGTTAGCATCTGCCATCTCTCAGTCTCTAAGCACCAAAGAGACAGTGAGTATTCAAATATAAGGCTAATGTGGAAAAAGTGGATTTGACTCTAAATGAACAATATTTATGTTAACTGCTCAGAGGGTGGGGGATATTTTTAGGACACTGCTAGATAGAGAAAATGAGTGAGCGATGGGGTGGTGCAAGGGACAGTTGTAGGGACTTTTTTGGGAGGAACTATCCACTTGGGAAGCTTCCTGACAACTATGAACCTTGAAGGGCTTCTTAAAGTTTGCATTTGCACTGCCCAGAGCGCTGAAGTAACGTAAGCCAGCGGCTAGTATCCAGTGTCATTTCTGCACGTGATACAAAAACAACAACAAAAATGAAACTTCACTATCGGTCGATCATTTGGCTGAGCTTTGTTCTGACGAGACCGAGCAAAAACGTGAACCCAAGTGCACGACTCCAGACAAAAGCTCAGAATGTAAACAGTCTTTAATAAGGCAAAAGTAGCAACACAAAAACTCACTCTCATTGAGGATAATAACAAAACCAAAAATCACTCAACTAGGAGGAATAACAATGCAAAAGTATCAGCTAAAAATCACTCTAAAGCGAGGAGAAGCTAAACAAAGGCAAATGCAAGACAAAGTAACAAATAAGAAATACTGCAACAAGGCAAAAAGGCAAGAACAAACTGTGGTAATCAAGACGAGGATGGCATGGTTTTCCTGGCAAGACAGCACAAGACAAACTGGACAGGACAAGGGAAAACGCTGACTATATACACTGCTCACAAAAGGTTAGGGATATTCGGCTTTCGGGTGAAATTTCAGGATGAACCTAAAATGCATTCTAACCTTTACAGGTGAACTTTTGTAAACTTTTGAATGCACATGTCCAACTGTTCAATGTTTCAGTACTTTTTGCACAAGTTGCTGTTTTCTAACAAGGAGTTTAACGGCAAAATTCACATCAGGTGTTCGATCCATGAATCAACCAATAAATTTCCTGGTTCAATTAGAATTGGTATTTAAACAGTCCTCCTCATCATGCTGTTCACATCTTGACATCATGAGACCAAGATGACACGTCAGTACAGAACTGCCCTACACTTTGTGAATGGTACAGTGACAAGCCCATGCTACCTGAATAACATCATTAATCCAGTCATTGTGCCCCTGCATGAACAACACAGGCCTAATTTCATCTTCATGGACGACAATGCTCCAGCTCATCGAGGTTGTATCATTAGGGAACGGCTGCTGGAGACTGGGGTACCTCAGATGGAGTGGCCTGCACTTTCTCCAGACCTGAATCCCATAGAAAACCTGTGGGATCAGCTGAGTCGCCGTGTAGAGGCTGGAGCTCTGTACCCCAGAACCTCAATGTCCTGAGGGCCGCCCTTCAAGAAGAGTGGGATGCCATGCCTCAGCAGACAATAAGTCGACTTGTGAACAGCATGAGACGTCATTGTCAAGCTGTAATTGATGCTCAAGGGCACATGACAAGTTATTGACACTGACATTTTTTGTTGTGGTATACCCACCACTGTTGTTGGCTTTTGTTTCAAGAAACTGTTTGAGATGAGGAAATCACCAGTGTATGCTTCTACTTAAATGCCCTACTTTCATGATATAATATCACTGTAGCATGAACTTTTTATATTTTCCATAAATTTCACCCAAAAGCCAAATATCCCTAACTTTTTGTGAGTAGTGTATATACACACACAAGGTAATGGGGAACAGGTGGAAACAATCAGGGCAGGGAAGACAATCAACCAGGGGAACACACAATAGGAAGGGCAAGTGACCTGACACAAGAGGGGAGTGGGATTTCACAATAAAACAGGAAGTCACGAGACAAGACACAACAACACTTAACATTTTTTCCTTTTCATGACATGTTCAACTTTTAAAGGCTAAGCTTAAGAGCTGTGTGAATATGACTACTGTGACCAAGCATCAGGAGAATGATGCAGGGGTATTGTTAGCCCCATGGAGAATGGTCAAGCAGTGGCCAGCTCCAGTGGATTCTCCTCCTTTGTATGGCCGACGGCACTGGGGGATCCTAGACACTGACAAGGATAGAACAGCACAGCCTTGTTGAGCATGCAGAGCAGACACAAGGCAGGATCACCCATGTATGGCCACAGTGTGGGGGCACACGCAGTGGGAGCAATTGTCTCAAACCCATCAAAAATCCATAGCTACCCTGCTCTCTGAATTGATATGGAAAAAATCAAACTCATAATGGATGATAAAAGCCACCCTCTAGCTAGAAGCCTATATAGGTTTAGTAAGACAGGGAGTAGGCATCTATTGCAGCACAGGATAAGGACTAAGCGTTACAGTAACTCTTTTATCCCTGTTCCTATTAAGCTCCACATTACACTGTTACTGCCTTAAAAGATCAAAGCACTTTATCTTATCTTTAAAACCAGCATGTTAGCTCATGTCTTATGTTTTAATGTCTTGTGAATACTTGTATGTCTTGCTCACATGGCCTTTAAATTATGGATGCTTTTTCTGCCAAATGAATTTCCCTGTGTAAAGGATAGTAAAGTTGATTTTGAGTCTTGAATAAGGATAGAAATACTAGAGCAACCCACTGGTCAGCACAGCTCAGTTTTGGGCTCTAACAAACAAACAAACAAACAAACAAACAAACAAACAAAAACATCGTGTCAATTTTATTATTCATTTTATGGTATTAAGTGGTAAATTTCACATAAATAAGTCAAAATTTTCTAACCACCCCCTCTCCAAAAGTCCTCTTGCTTGATTTTTTTTTTCTCAACAGTTGAAGCCTTGAAACAGGTGAACAATGAAAAAAGTGTATCTGCTCTCAAAATGTATGATGAATGAATCTACATACTTGATATAGTGTCTGAATATCTGTTCTTTAAATACAAAAGAAACCAAAAAAAAAACAAACTACACAGCAGTACACTACTAAAGACAGCTGACCTAATTTTCCCGTGCTTTTATGCTCGAGCTGTATGTAGACAAGTGTGCATGTACTCCAGTCGTCTGACACAGACAACAGCCTCAGAAGGGCGGTAACTGTACAATTCCAACACTAACTCGACTGAAGATGACATTTGAGAAAGGCATGTGTATGAATGATGTGATTTTTGAACCTGTTATGAAACTTGCCAGGGGAGGCTGACTGTAAATTGGAGAAAACTCTGAAATGGATTCGACTCTCAGACAGTGGCAGGCAGTGTTGGAAAGGTTACTTTTGAAATGCAACAGCTTACAGATTACGAGCTACCCTGTTAAAAAATGCAATAAGTATTTATTTATTTCATCAAAGTGATGTAACTTTTTACATCTGATTACTTTTTCAGTACAATTTTAACTTTTTTTTTTGGTGGGAAACAAGCTGACAAACAAGCTTTACACTGTACAGTAAAGCTTTGCTGATTTAAGAAGGAAAATACTGTTTGATTTCCAGAACTAAAAAGTGTTCTTGTCCAACGACATGGCCACCCGCCTTGCTGTGGGCGGCTGGTTGCAGCCAGACGTGGCAGCCTCTGGTTGCTTAGAGCAATGTGCATTGATTTGATTGGCAGACGAGAGGCGGTTCAAATTCAAACAACAAAACCAGTCAGAAACAGCGCTGAAATGTGAGCGCACACTGTCCAATGAAGGGAGCCTGTCTAGACGTAGAGACAGCTCCTTGTAAGCCACCCTACCCTTGATGGTGTTGTACTCAAATTTATCCCAACAGCTTTGCTGACCTGTGTTGTCTGAAAATCTGCCAAAAGAACACATTCCTGCATGGCAAAAAGACGGAACACAACAGAATGAATGTTATATCCTACATATGCCATAAGTGTTTTTTTTTTTTTTTTTTTTTTTTTTTTACAAAAAGAATATATTCATATGTAACCCCTTAATAATCACCAACAGTTTTACAGATTATGTTTACATTTATTTTGTAATTTAATTACATGTAACAAGTTGCGGGTCCCAAAGATGTCTGTCACTGGTTTGGTTCTCTCCACATGGCCATAGCTGCAAAAAACGAACCCTGACCGAGAGTGACAACCTTAGGTTTTGTCTGCTGGCAGCAATGCAATGGCCCACAGTCTCAGCAATGTTGTCTTTGCTTTAATGTCTAATGCAACTGAAAGGACAGTTACAGCAGGGTAGTTTTCAGTGAATCAGTGCAGACATTACATCAAAGAGGCTTTCGTAATGGCACACTCAGCTTGAATGTTTTTTGGTCAAATTAGTGATTGCCAATCTGCTTCAACTGAAAACACAACCTCAACTCTGAGTAAAAAAAATAAAGTGAGCAAAATTGATAAAAACAAACAAACAAACAAACAAACAAACAAACAAACAAAAAAAAAAACAGATCAGAATCAGTGAAAACAATCATTAAAGGTTAAAATGATAGATGATCAAAAATGAAATTAAACAGTTGAAACTCCCAGGATCAGCTAAAATGAACAGTTAGTTAAAATAATCACAAATAACTGGTTTTCAGTTGATATTGCAGTGTATTCCCACAATCAGTGGAGTGAGTAGAAGTGTACCACAGGTCCACTGTGGTGTAAGGCGCTAATTTTCCAAAGAGGGCTTTCTAAATGAATAGATGCCAGTGCTAGTCATTTCTCTCTGAGAGAGAAGACCTGCCAACTTTTGCACAGGATGCCTGATCTGTATGCAGCGCTGGTTTTAAGAACAGTGATACAGAAATATTTTCTGACAACATAACAAACAAATCAGGGTTTAGGCCCTGTCCTCATCCACACCTTCCTCTAAAATAGATTTTAAGATGCACCCCCATATATTTGTGATGTTGCACGCATGTGTGCTGGAATTTTCTTTCCCTTTTTTGCTTGTGCTAAAATTCTTAAGGGAAGACATTGTCATGAGTACAAGCTTTTTTGTATTCAAATGTGTGAGTTGCATGTCCTTTTCACACATCAGAGGAACTGACAAGGGTGACAGACCATTTTGACAGTAATTAGATGGGTCAGTGTGATGGTATAGTTACCTCAGGCAGCCAACAAAAACAGCCAACAAATAACGCTCCCACCCACCCTTCTGAAATCTAGCTATTCCTACTTGGCTCCATCTCATTGTGTGATGATTTCCTGAGCTGATTTTCATGACTTGTTCCTTTATGAATATGACTATAATGTGGTTATATATTATGGGTGATAGGTTGTATGTGTAAAGCTTATGTGGCAACTTTGCACATTGCTTGCATTAAGGGACTGTTGAAACTATTTAAAATCATAAAAAAGACACTAATGCTTGTGAGAAAGATCTCCCTTTCTCCCAAGCATTCTCATAATGTGATAGGCAGCCTTGGTAAAGTTTATGTTAATTCATGTATCAGTATTACCGTCTTGCTGCAGCCTCAAGTCTGAATGAAACTTTGGTCACAAAAACCTGATTACAAATAACCTAAGAGCATCCAACAGTAGCGAAGCTGTCCGCATTCTCATTATCCACAAGTTCAGTGCAACATCTGATGTTATAAAATGTTCACTGAGTGGGTGGATAATCTGCTTAGACTCTCAGGGACAGTACAGATATTCCTACAATCCCTGTTTCATTGCACCTTTCTTATCCCTAGCTTATTCAGACAAAAGTCTAATTCAATAGGGCTCCCCAAAAGTTGTGTCCTGGAAGCTTGTCACATTTATATGCTGCACTTGGATAAAAGAATTCTGAAAAATTCTGTTTGATTTTTTTTTTCTTTTTCTGAAGCTACAGTTCACTGAAAGGTCTCTCTATCTGAACTGAATTCAGAAAACAATTTCGCTTTGTTGTTTCCACAATGCTAAAGGGCTTCCAGTAAATCAGCTGCTTATCACAGCCATGCTGTTTGACCTAGAACGAGGAGTAAAAAGAGGAAATAATAAAATAAATATTTGTTCAACATAAACAAACCAGCACAGACATAATGAATATCTTCCTCAGAATGATTCTATGCTTATTATTGTGAACTCAAGGGGTGGGAAACCAAGGGCTATTTCCTTTGGAAGTGCTATGACCCAGAAGTGTAAGTGTGTCTCTTTTATAAATCTGAATCTTCTGACCTGTTGTGCCCCCCCACACAACTCTGTTGTGATATTTGAAGAAAGGGAAATATTAGGGAAAGCAGAGGCAGTGCGGCGGCCTGCTCAGTTGTGCATGAGATGATTATCATTGGGAGGCTTTTATCTGGCTGAGTGCTCCTCTCATAGGATTCTCCTCACACAAGGCTGAGCAGTGAACAAGCATTACGCGCTTTAAAAGGATTGGTGCCCTTCAGAACCACAAGAACTCTCGCTTCACAGTTTTCCAAGGACCCAGTGGGCAGTGGCATCAACCGGGTTGCGTCACATTTTCAGTTCCCGAGTACTCAGCCCAGCATCTGGTGCTCACATAGTTGGACTAGCGGTGGTGGGAATAGCAGAAACAGAAATCAATACTTGTGAAAACTACTTTGCAGTTCTCAGAGTACGTCTTTATGCTATGTCTTTATGTGTTTAATATTAGTAGAATAACTGAGATTACTCTGACTTTTTTACAAAGCACATTTCTCTCTCATGCTGTCATTTTGGAACTTGGGAAGTAACTTTAAACCAGGATTTATACTAATACACTGCAAAAACTCAAAATCTTTGTCTTATTTCAAGTCAAAAATGTCTTATTTCTAGTCAAAATATCTCATTACACTTAAAATAAGACATGATCACCTCAGAAGTAAATTGTTTTTAGACGATTTTCACTTGTTTTAAGTGAAAATTCACTTGAAACAAGTGAAAATTTGCTTGTTTCATTGGCAAAATTTGCCAGTGAAAAAAGTGAAAATTCACTTAAAATAAGTGAAAATTAGCTAGAAACAAGAAACAAATTTTGCCAATGAAACAAGCAAATTTTCACTTGTTTCAAGCAAATTTTCACTTGAAACGAGAGACAATTGTCTAAAAACAAGTTACTTCTGAGGTGATCATGTCTTATTTTAAGTGTAATGAGATATTTTGACTAGTATAAAGACATTTTTGACTTGAAATAAGACAAATAATCTTGGTAAGATTTTGAGTTTTTGCAGTGTAAGTCAGTTGTTACCTCAGTATGATCAGATCAGCTTCACACCGTCTTACTGTCTCACACACACACACACACACACACACACACACACACGTGCAAATGTACTCACACAAACTCTGGATTGATCAATGCACTGTGCTCTATGAAAGCTGAGTGGTGGGGAGAGTCAGCAGGGGGATGGGTCAATGTGCTGCTGCTCTGTCTCTATCGTTCTCTCTCTCGCTCTCTCGCTGTATTCTCCACTCTGCTCTTCAGCAGGCAGAGCATCAAGCATTGTGAGCAGCTGCTTCCAGTTGCTGCTTTGCAACAGAATCACCATCTAACTTGGGGATTAGTGAAGTGGTCATCAACCTTGTCCATTTAAACCTTCAGTGTGGCAGATTTTCCACCAGCATTTTTACATGCTGCACAGCTTCAAGAGTTTTGGTCCTGAGGTGGACTAAAAAGGAGAGAGGGCTTCATTTTCTGGAGAAGGTATAGTACTGACTTTAATCTTAATAGCAAGCAATTAATCACAATATATCTGAGCCGTAATAGATCAGTATTATTGCTGCATTCTAACCCTGGATGGGCACAAGAACTATGGTTCAAATCAGGCTTGATCTCCTGATTCACTGCCCTTGTGATCATCCTCAACTGAGTGATGACTTCCATGAAAAAGTGATCCTGCATATAAAAGGAAGAAGTAACAAGTGCCCTTCTTGTTTTTACTTTATAAAACATTTCTCAAGATCTATTTTATTCTAAACCGGGATTTTCACAAAAGCAGCATTTCTTTGACTCACTACTGAAAGACTTGTTATTGTTTTGTAATATTCAGTTTGCATAACATTGATCCATTACAAAGTGAGTGTGGATCAGAGAGGACACACTCTGCTGTACCAGTGCCTGTTCATCAATGTCTGTATCAGGGGATTATGTCCATGGCTACAGTATCCATCTGTGTTCCATGAACATGAACATTGTATTAATAACTCCTGAATGAACACACACATTTGATACATCTGTCCCATAGGCTCATAAAATATAAAGAACACTCTTGTTTGAGACAGTAAAAGCAGCATCTCACATTGGAATTTTGCTGTCAGTACCCATTGTTGTGTATTGAGTCACTCCAAATATATATTTGTTGTATATGAGACAATGCTTTGATGCCATTTGAAAGGAAGTGAGAAGTGATTGAAGGTTCCTGTGACGCAGGAGCCACTGAGCACAGCAAGAGCTCCCCTCATGAACCTGACACCCTGCGGACAGATGCATAAAACTCTGTGTACATTCATAAAACTGTGTGTACACACAAAGGCACACATATGCATAAGCCCTCTTTTCGTCAGATTTATAAAGCCGTGGGTGCGCATGCTTACGTTTTATAAATCTCAGTGATTGTTCCCATGTGCACGAGCCTCATGCCCACTCCCACAATCAGCCATAACACACCCCCTAATTTGCTCATTTCCTTATAAATACCTGTTGCTGCTCATTCATTTTTTTAGACATGGCAACCAAAAGGACAGCAAGGTCCTCTAACAGCGCCAGAGCCCTCATCGCTGTCATTATGCACGGCTCAGCCTGTTTATAGCTCATCATAATTATTATTAATTGATTACACATGTGCCTCTAAATAAATCCACCCATCAGTACTTCTGTGTTTGTGTGACACAGACAACAGACATTTTCTTCCTTATAAATATGATAATATAAAAATAGATAAATAGGTTTGTACAAAATCATACACACGCATGAAACTGGATATTAAGTTCACATGGTGAATTAAAATAATAATGTTCCAATAAAAATGTTGTATAAATTCCCACTTTCATTTTATTTTCCAACACTTCTCCACCAGCCTGCAGCCGAAACTCTGTGTACGAATGTTTTAAAGTCTGCGGGAAGGCGCGCACATTCCCACTGCACGTTTTTTTTTTTTTTTTTTTTTGTACACATTTAGCATAGGCAAATAGTGTATGCATGTTTCTGTGCGTACGTAGCATTTATACATCTGGACCCATGGTTCATGTGTGCTTCACTTACTGTGCTACAATAAACATAATCATTATGCTCATACTCAATGCGTATTTTCTTCCTATGAACACACAATGCCACACAGTTACCGTGGAATATGTGCAGCCTTTACGCAAACCCATCCTAAACTCAAATTTTTGGAATGCGGTGTGACAATTAATGTTGTGACCATGTGTGGCCAAACTTTCCATGAAAATCAAAGTAGATGTACATATTTTAGTTGATGAAAATGAGCTTCACTTTGGAAAAAGAGTTTTGTGATCCAATAGCAGACTAAATATTTATTCTTATGAAACAAAATTATTGAAGAGAAACATGACAGACATTTTACTATTTTATCAGCTGAAGTTCTGCTTATTAAATCAGGTATTGTCTCTTTAAGCTACTATACTGGCCTGCTCAACACCCATTTCTACAATATCTATTTTAGTTGTAATAATAGTTCTATCATTACTGATCCAACTGTTAGTACTACTCAGTCCCACTACATTCAGACCTAGTATTATTATTATTGTTGTTGTTGTTGCAACCACTGTTAGCTTTGTCATTACTGTCATCAGCACTAGTAGTACTTTACAGCCCTATGTCAAGCGTGCATCATTCGATGTCTTGCAATCTGCTCCTTCCTTCTCTCTCTCTCTCTCTCTCTCTCTCTCTCTCCATCTCTCAACCCTTCCAGTCGAGGCAGATGGCCGCCCACAGAGCCAGGTTCTCCTTGAGGTTTTTGGCCCTGTTAAAAGGGTTTTTTCCTCGCCACTGTCACCCTGTCCTTGCTCTTGGGGGAGAGTTTGGTCCATGGATTTGGCCAATATCTGCTGGGTTACTTTAAAGCACCTTGAGATAACTTTTGTTATGATTTGACACTATACAAATAAAACTGAATTGAATTGTTCAGATGAGGTGGCAGAGAGAGTAATGCTGTAATGGCATCTTCTTCCTCTTCAGTGTAGATCAGACAGACAGAAGGAGGCTTCATGTAGTTTAAAGCCTGTGAGCATGACATGACTCAGTGCACACTGTTGATTTCATCACATCCACATCATCACATTAACAAAGGAAAGAAATCCTCTTATAGTCAGTACCTCAGCTGAGCAACAGTCACAGGGAATAACAAGGTCCATATAGCCATTTTCATAATCAAAATTCCTTGGCTTAATCACCTCTTTGATAAATATTTCTCTGTCATTTAGAGCATAGAAATCATTTGGGATTTATGACAGATTAAAAACTCGCCATTACATATTTACCATCTTTCTATAGCCATTTAATTTATAATTGAATTTTTATAATTGATAATGCTCTTATGCCTAATTAGAGTTGTTTTTGTCTCTGTGTTGGAATTTGTGGACTCTGTAATTAGCAAATGCTTCTTTTTTAGTCAATCTTCTGGACACTCTCAACTCTCAATCCAATAATTCCACATGTTGATCTCTCTGACTAGAAATGATGTTTCACAGTTCTACAACATCCACAGCCTACCTGACAGTAATCAAAACTGAGCCAATTATTTCACCAGAGGAAGAGGCTCACAGAAAACTGATCTGAATATCACTCAAGGGTTTTCCTTATTCTGTCTAGTATGTATGGGTTAATAACTGAAACAAAAGAGTGCACTCAGTAGAGTGCAGATTTCCGCCAAGTATGTCTCACCTTGACATGCAAATCTGGACAGGAAGAATTACAAGTGAAATGCCAGTGACAATATTATCTGTCCCTGTGTGTGCCTATCTGTCCGCAGCAAATCTTGCATACCACAGAGCCTATCAGCCTAACATTTTTATGCACAATTAAGACTGCATGATCAAGGACCTCTCATGGTCGTGGAGATTCAGAATCTGAGTGCTAACTCCTCAGCACCGGAAAAGGGTAGATTCGAGGCACTGCCTGCGTATCTCCCTTTCTCTGGTGCTCAGACTTGGGCAAAGACAGATACACACATACACAGTTAGATGTGGAGATAAAAAAAAAAAAGCCAGTCATTCTGATTCATGTGCTACAAGCCAGGGGTGTTTACATTAAAGAACACAAGAATTGTTTAACTGCCAGAAAAAAAGAAAGATGTTTGTCCTGTCTCTGTAATCTATTATGTCATCATTTCAACGTATAAAGTGTACTGGCTGTTCTCTGGAGAGGAGCACGTTTTCTGGTTCAAAGCAGCTGCCACTTTGATAAACTAAAAGTAATTTTGGTGGCAAAGCCTTGACAAGCATTCTAGTCCAGTTCAGAGAGTCCCATTCTTGCCTATCCCGCACCTGCAGCCTGATGAGATGGACTAGATCTGTGTGGGCGTAGAGCAGGGGTCCTATGAAAAGAGGGGCGAGATAATATAATATATTCATCTGCATTTATGAGCACACACACAACAGGCCTATGTTAAAATATGTACAGATTTCATTTGTCCACAACAACCAAATGGTAATAACCAACACAAATGAAATTACTTGTCCTCCCAATGTTTCACTGGCATAAATTAATAATGTGTAGGACAAAACAATCAACCATTCAGATGATAGAACTGCAGCAATAAGCAATAATGCACCGTCAAATCTGGCCAATAGCTGCAAGTAGAGCCTCACGCTGCCATCAAAGGCAAAATCCCCAACACCATGACCAACAGTCATTCAGCACCAAGGACAGCAAACAACAGGTGCTGCTGGTGATCCCTACACACACCTTCAGTTCAAGCTGCCTTTTGGAAAACAGTCCAGACAAAGCCTATAGAAAACACCAAGAGTAGCCTACTCACCAAGTTGGTTGCTGGTTTTCAGAAGCGTTGGTACTGTTACACTGCAAAAAACACGAAATCTTACCAAGATTATTTGTCTTATTTCAAGTCAAAAATGCCTTATTTCTAGTCAAAATATCTCATTACACTTAAAATAAGACATGATCACCTCAGAAGTAAATTGTTTTTAGACAATTTTCACTTGTTTCAAGTGAAAATTGTTTCATTTTTTGCCAGTGGAAAAAGTGAAAATTCACTTGAAATAAGTGAAAATTAGCTAGAAACAAGAAACAAATTTTGCCAATGAAACAAGCAAATTTTCACTTGTTTCAAGCAAATTTTCACTTGAAACAAGAGACAGTTGTCTAAAAACAAGTTACTTCTGAGGTGATCATGTCTTATTTTAAGTGTAATGAGATATTTTGACTAGGAATAAGACATTTTTGACTTGAAATAAGACAAATAATCTTGGTAAGATTTTGAGTTTTTGCAGTGTATAGTCTAGTCCATGTGTCGCGGGCAAGCATCACTGATTAGTGCTTGTCAAGATCGTCCTTGGTCTGCACTCTTGACTACTTTTTCCATATCCACCTTATATCCTTCTTGATGCTCAGTAGTGTTATGCTGCTGCTTGCATGTAGACTCATAAATATGTTTATGCATGTAAAAAAGTTCAAGGGGCTGAAATTCTCATCTTTGGTGCTGCTGATTGGTATAGTTTTATAGATCCTGTAGACTATCTTGGGTGACTCAAATGTGGATATGTACGTCATTGGTGATTAGGAATTACTTGGTCAGTCTGTTGCAATATTGTATTGATAATTCCCTGTATTTGTACATGCACATATTTTAATGTAGCTTGGAAGTGCAAAATTGGGGTTGTAGGTGGGGAGATTAATATTTACATAGCATGTTCACATTTAGAAATCTGAGGGCCTTTTCTTGTCACCATTGCAGGCATTTTATTTTTAATTAATAAGAGCAGATCACGGATGTGTTCTAAAGTAGAGTACACTGAATTGGTATATTTCTGTTGCAAGTTATGTACATATAAAATAATAATAATAATAGACAGCGCAAACAAATCAAATACCAGCATATTAAAAACACGCAGAGGAACGTTTTCTGTAGTCACAAGTACAAGAGAAAGTTCAAAGCAATGCCACACTATCTCGAGCAAACTGACTCAGTGAAACGACAGTTAAAATGGACCAGAGAGTGCAGATTCAGGTGGGTATCCATACACAAGCCCCTAGACATTTCAGATGCTAATCACAATGTGTAGTCTTCCATAATGCTCAACAATTTAGGGAGTCATGGAGCTAAGGGATATATGAAAGTTTGTGGCACATGCTGGGCTCTGCAGATTGACTTTCTGCTGCTGACGTGTGTGTGTGTGTGTGTGTGTGTGTGTGTGTGTGTGTGTTTTGTCACAGACATGGACATGGACCAAGGATTCTATCGGAGGGTAGATGTCCAGGACCACGCTCACTACATTGTTGCCTTTTTTGTCTTGGTGATCGGAGCAGTGGGTGTTACTGGGAATGCCCTGGTCATGTACGCCTTTTTCTGGTAGGTCACATTCTTTTTAGGGGTTTAAATCACAAGTTTAATTTTGACACAATACGATATCACTTGTTTGGATTTGCCAACATCACAGAGTCAGCCATGATACAGTTTTGATTCAATTCAATTCAGGAGCCTTTAATCGACTGGTATGAGCATGTGATTTGTCAGTTGACCTGTCTTTTCTCTGAAATCCAAGATTTTTCCACACTGCTGATGTATTCCTGAGAAGGGAGCAGATATCCTCAGTGTCTTTTACTTTGCTGCTGCCATTATCAGCCTTGTTTTGACTTCATGGCTGAGTCTGAAGCAGCAGCCTGGTTGGCTCATTGTGCCCCTCATCATTCACCCAGTCAGGCTCTGCCCTGTATGAGGAAACTGTATTAGACAGCTTAGCATGCCTTCTTTAAACAAACTGTTTCTTAACCAAGCAAGCTCACTCCATCTTATACCGCAAAGATTTACCATAAGGGGATGTCATATTTGTTATTTGTTTGTTATTAGCTGGTTGAATTAAATTAAATTGAATTAAATTACATTAAATTAAATAAATGAAATTAGTTATTAATTATTGTTGCTGTGAATTATATTTGTCAGAGTATCACATAGTGCCTTCATTGCTGGCTCATAGTGCACTGATGTTTTACAGCTTCCTCAGAGATTGGTGGTGTGTTCAAGGCTGGTTGTATTCAAAAGGGAAGCTCACTGCCTGACCAGCGGATGCACCTCGTTATAGTCCAAACCTCTTTCCTGGTTCGTCAGACAGCTTCACAAGCTGATATGAACTACTTCAAACCACATAAACTGATGCATTTTTGATCCAGTATTTTGTCATGCTGGACAGAGAGCAATTTCATTCACTAATACTGTTTCAGGAAGAAGGAACCACTTGGGATTTGCAAAGTCTTTTGTGGGTCCATTCCTTATCCAGTTTGGTCTATTACAGCAAAGTGTGCAAATTCATCATTGTGACTGTGTGTGTGTGTTTGTGTGTGTGTCTGTGTCAGTAATCTGCTCTGCAAAGGTTTTTCGAGACAAACTGACACATCACACACTCTCCTTCACAAATTCTCCTTCTTGATGAGCTTTCAGCTTTTAGCTCACTCACCACTGTCTCTGTGTGAATGCCGTCTTGTGAGAGCTGCTTGTTGGCGAAGCTCTTGGAAAACGTGACATTCTGTATCTACTTTTCTTGACAGTCGCCATGACACATGTACGTGTGTGTTTACCCTGATCTGAGCGCCCGCTTCCTTTCGGCGCCCATGTTAACCAGTTGGGCTGTTCAGGCAGGATGTAGTGCGGACAGCTCACGATCTGAAGCGCTAGTTTCAGTGTCGAGTGTGTTTTCTCGATGACAGGCGTCCAGCTGGTGGGCACCACCTGGAATGAGGTGTCAGTCTGTTATTTTCCCACAGGCCATAGAGAATGGCAGGCCTATGAGAATGGGCCTTACACACCTCCCCTTTCCTGCTTTATGGGATAGGGATCGCTGGTTTCTTTCAAGATATTATGAAAAAAATACATATACCTCCCAAACACTATTTTTTTCACCCGACTCACCTGACAGAAAAACACCCTCCCCCTTCTCTGAATTAATTTTATTAATGTAATTCATCTCAAACATTGACAAACTACAGTACAATTATAAACCAACATAGCTATACTTGCAGTTATCAGAACACATCAGAAGAATGCCTTTGATGTACAAATGATCATTATATGCAGATGGCACAAATGCTCACTTGCTCACCCTATAGTTACTTCCCACTGGTGGTGCCTCTCAGTGATCTCCATATTGTGCAAGCTTAAGAGCAGGAGAAATGTTGGCTGCTGAATCCACAGTTAAAGTGGCTAGCTAAGACAGCAGCACCCACACGGAGCTCCAGCTGCTCCGTGTGTTCCTTAAGACGCCAATGGTAGCATTACTGTTTCACCAAGAAAGTAAATTTGTGTGTAAATACAGTCCAGATTATATGGTTTTGTCAGTGGAGATGATGATGAAGAGCCCAAAGCCCATTGTGTGGAATGCGGCCTGATGCTGTCAAATGAGCCTTCGACTGAAGCAGCAGAGACCAGAAACCGGAAAGCTTGTTGACTACTTCAGAAAAAAAGAACATGGACTACATTTGTAGAAAAAGACTATCGTGTCTTTGACTGCAATCTAACAATCTGAATGTGCATTGAAAGCTGGGTGCTGCCAACCCCTGGGGATATGTGCTACCAAGATGACTGGGGAGGCTGCTACGAAGTAGCTGTTGAGTTGGCGAATTTCAGAAATGGCCTCAGACGTACAGACCTAGGTTCTGGAGGGAATATGTATAACTGGATGATTGCCATAATGCCACATTACTGCTGTTTTTTGTACATTATCATTGGGGCAGTAGTATGTATGAAGTCATGCTTTTTTGTAGAGAGCTACCAATGAAAACTACGGCTCAGGAACATTTTCGTTGCCTGGAAGAGTACTTCACCCAGAATTGCCTGGAGTGGATGGACTGTGTTGACGTTTGCAGTGACGGTGCAGTGTCAATGACCCTAAACATAGTGGCATCATCAGACAGATACTTGGTCGGGCACCTGAGGCTAAATGGGTACTCTGCTTTCTCTATTGTGAAATCCTTGCACTGAAAAGGATCTCACAAAGTGATGGATGTGGTTGTGAACACTGTCAACTTCATTAAATGCTGTGAACTCGAGATGTTTTTCTCGGCTGTGTGAGTGCATGGAGGCAGATCATGTCCAGTTGCTGTACCACAGTTGAGGTGAGAGGGCTCTCGGAAGGATTCAGTCACCTGTTTGAACTGAGGAATGAAGTATAGTCTTTTCTTACAGAGAAAACGTCCCTATTTGCACACCAAAAGTTGCTTGCTACCTCTTTGACATCTTTTCAGTACTTAACGAGTTGAACCTCCAGGTATGCTGCTATACCTCCAGGAGGTATAGCAGCGTATTTTGGGTTTCTGACAAAGTCAAAACTTTCAAACAAAAACTGTCACTATGGACCAGTGGAGCCCAGGAGGAGAATATGGACATGTTTCACTCCCCACATGTGAAAAAAGGAAAATAAAGGAGGATGCGGTTTTGGTCCTTAAAGTGCTGGGGTAATCGAACAGTTTCTAGGGCCGTAGATGTTTTTTACAGAAAGGTAAGAAGACATGCAAGAGGAAGAGGAGACGGAGCATGACAAGATGGAGGAGGAGAGGGACTCGCATCACCAGCAATGGCCAGTGACTAAGATCACTAGCCATGCTAATCAGTGTAGTGCTACAAGTGACCTGGAGACGGACCACGGGGCCCAATCAGGAAAAATTACCCTTCACGGCTAATAGGTAACAAGCAAAGGTCTTTCTGCAATGGACTTAGCGGTCTCAGGCATAGTGACACTGTCAGACAAACGCACAGAGGAGTCTTGGGGGGAAATTCAGGACAGAACAACAGGCCTCTTCACACAATTTAATGTAAGCCAGAGTGGGACACCTGGGAGTAGACAGGCACAGCATCGTCAATGTCTACAGGAGTTTGGCCCCAACTGAGTGAACAGTTATTACATCACCAGATCCCCTGCACATGCATTGTTTCTACCTGGTAATTGACACACTTATGGGTGAAACGAAAAGACGTTTCTCAACTGAGGACAGCAGAGTCCAGAACAAAGCCTGGAGCATAGAGCAAATAGCACTTGGTGGTATTTGTGCTAAAAATTGCCTGTCTATGCTGACCAAAGAATAACTGGTATGTTTCTAATGAATTGATAAAGGGAGTGCATCTCTGAGATCAGATGACTAATGCCACTATCAGCAACCATCTACAGGGTGTGACAAACCATAGGCTTCAGTCCTCATTTGGATGGAGGGGTTTTGCCAACCTAACCCGGGAAGTCAGACAGGGCATAGTAAAAACAAACAAACAAAAACAACAACAACAACAAAAAAAATCCACAAGTTTGTAATTCACACAACTGTTGTGTGGTACTGATGCTGGGGCCTTACATATCGGTTGATACCAGATACCGATCTGATACCCTTGTTGATTTAAGAAGCTACACACCTCAACAGCAGCGGCGGCTCCCTTTGATCTGCTCAGCTGCTGGAATTCCTCGTGCTCCTTCACGTGGTGTTTCTGGAGGTGCTTGATTAAATGTGTGGTATTATATCTGGCAGTGCTACCATCACCCCTGGCAACATTCATTTTACATACATTGCAAACTGCCGTCGAGCTAGTTGGCGTGCTAAGGGTGAAAGACCTCCATATCGCAGACCCTTTCGTTCGCTCCATGTTGCTTGTGTTTGCAACTCAACTAAATCAACTCTCGTGGCATGTGGCACACGTACCGCACACGTGCCGTATGACGTAGACCATGTTGTAAAGATTTAAAGGGGAAGGATCGGTTTTACGGATCGGCTGCTTTTACATATACCCGATCAAGGTAAAATGTTGATATCGGCACCGATATCCAATGCTAATATCGGATCGGTGCATCCCTATGTGTGGTCATTGCTCATTGCTGTTGACAAAGGAAAGGATTAAAGTACATGGAAGTGTGAGAGAAGTAATGACGAAAAAAGCATTGGCAAACATGTCAGAAAACACTGTTTTCCAGTTCAGTCAATAAGAACTTTGTGGCTTTTGGGCAGAGAGATCAAGACACATAACTGGTTTGACGTAGTGGGACAGACAGGCTGAGGACAGCCGGATACAGACAGAGAGAAATTATTTAGGACCAGCATTCTTGACAGATGGTAAAATGTGTCGCACAATATAAGACTAAAATTACACTAAAATTACACAAAATGTTTGGAAAAGGGGTTGCGAAGAGAATGTCAAACAAACTTAAAGGAAGTTTTTTTTTTTGATGTCACTGTGCCTAGCAAGATGTCTTTTTACCCCCAAAGTACTACAGTACTTCTTACCAAGAATACTGTAGGGCCTTAACTACCTAGGATAATAACATTGGCTAGTTAAGTTGCTATGACATAGAAAGCCTAGTCTTCACACTATGCAGTCAGTGATTGGAAAATGTGTATTTTTCCTTAACTTTTGTGTTGTGCAGGTAAGTAGCAGATAAGTAGCAGCGGAATAACAAGCTTTCACTTCTACCACTTCATATGCACACCTTAACAATAGTACTGCACACAGTCTTATGCCTGAATTAATAGCCTACACCTCTTACTAACGCTGTATAACTGCTGGTCGTTGTATTAATATCCTACAACAGAACAGAAATAGGATTACTATAAAGAGAAGATTTCCCGAGCATTTATATGGGCTACGCAAACTTCAATCCACATGATAAAAATTAATCCACGGACCACCAAAGTAACGTTTGACTGTTTAATTAAATCAACTTAAAATTACTCTGGCATGGTTGAAGGGGATGAGCTCCAGTACGGTACGGGCGCTCATGCACGAGCACATGCACGGTCACGCACACAGCGCACGAACATGGATACAACATAAATCATGCCGTCCTCCTGCTTCCGCAAAATAGTTTAATGCGCGCAGCGCGATTAACTGTGAATTGCGGCATTGCACAATCAATAATCAACTGATATTAATAATCAACCAGATCCAGCAGACCTGACCAGCTGGCCTCGCACTCCGTGCGGCGCTGGCAGGCACTGAGCAGGCACGGCTCCCTCAAAATTTCACAGTGAGCACGTTTACATGCACACCTTATTCCTGTATTAACCGGAATATTTGCAATATTCCGGTTGCGCACGTGTCATGTAAACACGCACCGAACCCGATTAAGGTCATATTCCGGTTGGAGAGAATTCCGAATAAGCCCCCTGGAATATTCCTGTTCCAACCGGAATATTGGGGCATGTAACCACCTTAGTCGGAAAACTCCCCGAACCGGAATATTCAGTCACGACTGCGCATGCTCGACTCACAAGGAATTCTGTGGCGTCTTTGTTGCTATGGTTACCTGCAAGCGGGGAAAACGGCAGGGCGAACAGCAGCAAGAGCCAGGAGACTGCAGTCCACCTTCAGCTAATGAAAGACTTAAATATCACGGAGTATATCGATGGGAGAAAACATAGAACTAGCGACAGAAGAAGAAGAAAAAGAAGAAGACGACGAGGAAGACGACTTCTTCGTCTGTTTTTCCGGCAGACCAGACGCCTATACGCGTACTGCTGCCCCCCGCGGCTGAGTGTCGCATTACGTCACAGAGTGGAATACGCCGAAACACGGGGGCATGCCAAGTAACATGTAAACGGAATATTCCAGTTGCCGCAGCGCAGTTACCTTAACCGGAATATTGAGCCGAACCGGAATATGGTGTGCATGTAAACGTACTCACTGTTTCCAGCCAGAGGAGCTCGTCACTACAAGGGGAGCTGTGCTCCCCTTAGCTCCCCCTTATTTCGCACCCTGCTCAGAACCTACTACTATCAGCCTAAAATGTTTTGTGCACACATAATGCCTGTACCATAAAGAACTTCTTGTGGTTGCTGTGAGTCAAAACGTTTTCAAAATGTTTGTTTTGGGTACTTCTGTTCTCTTTCCATTCTGTTCTGTACCACTCTTGACCATCCTTCTCTGTCTCTCTCTCTCTTCGTCTACCTCACTCTACCATGCATCTCTCTTGCTATCTTACTTGATTCACTGTCTAGCCTGTTCGTTTTTCTAATTCTATTGTGGACGTGTCTGCTCTGATCCCGGGTAAAAAAAATGTGATGCACATTAGGGCTGGGTATTGTTAAGAACCTCACGATTCGATTCGATTTCGATTCTTTGGGTAACAATTCGATTCGATTTCGATTCAATTCGATATTGATTTAAACACTTCGATATCGATTCTGTAATAAGTCGAAATGCTTAAATAATTTTTGCTGCTGACGTTAACTTGGAGTGACACACCCCCAGCTGAAATAAAACATCTGCCAGTGAGTTTATTAAAAGACAGATGTTTTTATGGCGCCGGCACTGGAAAGCAGTAGCCTATATTTAAATATAACTGTTCATATGAGTTAGTTGTAGATAAAAAAAAAAAAATCAGCTGTGTTGGTGAGTTGCTGTCACGGCAACTGTTAGATTAAAAATGACTGAGAAGTCGGCAGAAGCATAACTATCAGTCCATGACAAAAATATTTTTTCCAGCGGATATTCTAGTAACAACATGACTGAGCTAGCAGAGCAGTTGGCTGGCTGACAAGGACTAGTTAACGTCAGATCTCATGTATTTCCGCAGAAACGGAGAGAATACCGGCAAAAAACATTGATATTCTGAGAGCGAAATGCTCACAGTAATGCACACACATTTTGATTATACATTTAATTTTGTTGGTAATAGTTGTATAATCGCATTATTACATGAGAGGGTGCGCTTGACCGTCATTATTGTCACTTCAGTGATGCGCCCGTCAGCATCAAGCACACCCTCTCATGTAATAATGCTTAAAGGATAAAGGACGTGTCGAGTTGCATCTGTTTTGGTTTAGCCACAGGTTGCTGCATAACATCGGCATGGTGTCAGCTAAGGTGGCTGCGCAGGTTCGCGGTATTATTACACTACCTTAATACTGCCTGGCACAGTTTACACACGACTTGACTCTTGTCTCTTACCTGTGTTCCGGGGTTACATTTAAATCCAAAGGGAGCCCAACGTCAGATTTTAAAGTCACAGGTGCCGACTTAACGCTACAGCTACTTGCTTTCATGTTGTTGTTGTGTACAGTGCGGCTTCCGTCCGTACAACGTGAATCACACGGAGGTGTTGCTCACCGCGCCCCCTACTGGTTAGGAGTTGAATCGATTCAGAGGCTTTTGTGAATCGATATTGAATTGTGAAAAAAGATATTGCAATGCATTGATGAATCGATATTTTTACCCACCCCTAATGCACATTGATGTACATTGTGTTTTTTGGGTGAGTTTACCAATACTGACAAGCAGGCCAAGAAACACAACACTGTAAAAAAAAAAAAATAAAAAATAGCTGCTGAGTCTCTCCTGCGTTGTAGTCAGCACATAGCCAAGAGCTGGGGAGCCTACAGATCAAAAAAGTGGAGATACACCTCGCAAAGATCTGCATAGATCTGCATTTTACTCAGTGCACTCTTCTGGTTTATTATCTTTTTCAGCAATATCAGGTGCAGATGAATGTCCCAAAATTTCCAAGCCAGTGTATGCTTTTTTTTTTTTTTTTTTACATCTTGGTAATCGCTTATCCTCACATACAAATCCATCTGTTTGTTTGATTTCATCAAACAACATGACATATCCGATGCTTATTTCATTAAGACTCTTAATTTAAGCAGCAAGAGCAAATGTTATTAAAGAAAAACATATGAGTTTACCACATGCAAATCTTGTAACAATCAGGCTCATATCCTCATATGTGCACCTGGAAGAATGTAGGAATTCATCACCTTCAATGCCCAATTTCTCTCTGCTGTGAGACCTTCATTCTTTACGGTTACACTGGACAAACCACTGAGCCACATGTGTATGCCTTCTGTCACCAAGACACAGAAATACCACTCTGTAGCTCCCAGCAACATCGAAAATAAGTCTTAAGGTCAAACTCATGTGTCATAACACATGAGTGTTATGCAGCACTCCTCATATTTACACCAAAAATTAATGCCAGCGCTAGACTCTTTGGGTTAATTTTGGTTTGAAAATAATAAGGTGGAAACTGTGTATACCCTAACACTACTCCAGGTTTGTGTGATAAATGAAGGACTGAGCAGCTCTTTAAATATTCATGACTCTATATTTGTGCACCAGTTGTAATTTGAAAAATAAACAGGAAGCGATTGAAATGCAGCAGCTCATGTTTAGAGATGAACAGGGATATGACATTGTGATGGGCAGTGTGCCTAAATGGGTAGCTTTATAGAAATGAATGGATGCTAAAATTTATTTATGTCTTAGGGAATGTGAGCATGAGGTCAGAAAGCATGAATAATGGTGGAGAGAGTGCACATGTACATAATGTACAAAACCAGCACATTAAGAAAATTACCATAAGAACATAAGACACCATAAGTGTGTTTCCACTGGTATGACTCCTGCTGTGGCCTGACATTGATGGTGATGTAATAAAATATAGTAGTGAGCTGCCCTGCACAGTACTGGAAGAGATAACAATATACAATATACAGTACATTTTCTTGTTTTTCTCAATTTTATGTTTCCTACCTGAAGAAATTATTTTTTACGTTCAGAAATGTTTTATAATCCAATCCAATGTGTGTCACTCTGTGTCACATATTTGTTTATTTGTTGTTAACAGTGGTTATTTTGATGTTTCTGTAACTTATTGACACGAACAAGTCAGACACACATTAAAAATTAATTAATTAATTAACTAAAAAAACAGACAGAAAAACAAGGAAAGTAATCTCTACCACCTCCCACCCACAACCCCAGTATGGTGGAAGTTTCTCCCTCATTCATGGTTGAAAAATAGCTAAAATAATATGCAATCAAGTAAGGTATGAAATCCTAATAAATATTAATGAAGTGTGTGTTACAACAGGTTTTCATATTAACCCACCAGCTGGGAACATGTAATGATGGTAGTCAGGCTGGAAGAGAGCTGCATATTTTCCATGTGTTGCTGGCTGCCTCCTCACACTGTCCAGGATCTTTTCAGGTGTATCATAGGACGCTAACTCATTTATGCATTGCCTCTGTGAAGGAGTTCAGATTTCCAGTTCTGTGGAATCTGTCTTTTTCACAGCTGTGCCTGTGATTACTATAAAGTATGTTTTATTATGGTTCATATTAAGGTCTTGTACATCTCTCAAAATCCAGACCCTTGGGTCATGTGAAATTTCACTTTTTTTAGTATCTGAGGTTATTCTAATGATGCTCTTCCAGATAAGAGCAATTCCAAAGTATATGAAGTAAATCTTCAGCACAGGTTTTACACCTCTTGCAGTTGGGAGAGACATGATAGAATATTTTATGGAGTCTATGTGAAGTGTAAAAGGTTGTGTTAAAGATGTCAAACTGTATTTGTTTATGTTTAGTTGAGATTAATATAGTCTGAGACTTGTCAATGATATTACACCAATCAGTGTCATCATAATTGCATTCAAGATTTAATTCCTCTTTTTTTTAATATATCAATCTTAGTTAAGATTGGCAGTCTGCTGTTTAAAATAATTTAAACTGAAGATGTCAGTCCCTTTGTATACAAGGCTTCACTAAGCAAATGCTTTTCAAACAGGCAGTCTGTTGGAATTTGTGGAAAGTCTGTATAACTGTTATGAATCCAACATCTAATCTGAAAATATTTAAATCAATAATAATTTGGCAGCTTACAATTTCCAGTTAACAGTGGCTATTTTATTTGAGGGTTGTTTTTTTTTTTTTTATATAGATCTGTAGGGGCCATCTGTCTAGTTGCTTTCTCTGATGTCAGCATCGATTAAGTACAAGAACAGCGATTGAATTGCCCTTGCAGCCAGTGATGTCACAGTCCTGTAGCGAGGTTCCTGACTAATCAAAACTATGCAGGTTATGATGATGTTATGTGGAAGTGCAGCTTCACACACATGGATTCAAAACGTCTCAACAACTTTTGCTATCACAAACCCAAAAAGAGAGGACACATGAATTGCAACACTCATCTTGCATTCACTTTGGAGAGGAACACTCCTGGTGAAAGGCTTGTTCTTGTGACAGGGAAGAGGCAGATGAGTCCAACTTGAAGGGTGTGTTATAGTAGTACATATAGTAGTACATACCACAATATGGGTAAGAACCCAAACTATCATTTTAAAAAATATATACTTCATAGTTGTCATTCCTTAGGTACATATGACTGGAAAACAGAGAGATATTGTCCCAAAAATGTCTAAAAATTTGTCACTGGATTTCATGATCTATATTAACTCCAAAGTCACACTGACAATGGCAATGATTCATCAGACACAGGAGACAGTTTCCAATTGATTGGTGATGCCATTTAGCCCTCCCCCTTTTCTGACTGTCTTGATTTGAATTGTGTTTATGTATTGATCCGCAATCACAGTGAAATGTTTCATCTGTTGATCCCAATGTCCCGTTTGTTAGAATAAGTTTGAATTTGAAGACGTTGTCTTTTTTGTGAGACAGATGGTTGGTCATATGCCAGAGTTGTGCATCGATTAAATGTTATCCCTGCCAAGCCCACTTTTTTCCTGGCTGTTTCCATTCTCTTTTATATATCGATCCCAACACTGCACTAACAAGAGGAACGGCTTGTCAGACTCGACTGTTTTCCATTGATTTTCTATGTCTATTGATTGCAAAGTTGCAATGACATGAGTGATGGCTTATTGGACTCAGGAATGAGAACCCTATCGACTGGTGATGTCATTTAAGCCTTGTTCCCTTTCCTGACTGGCTGTTTTACTTTTGTGTGTTTTCAGTCGTCGCAAATTTGCATTAAATTGTGTCATGGCTTATTGTACTCAGGAGAGAATTTCCTGTCTAGTGGTGATTACATTTAAGCCCCCTCCCCCTTTCCTGGTTGGCAACTTTTTCATCATCTATATTTTTTGAATTGAAACCATACTGTAATGTATCTCAGCTCTTTGGACTCAAGGTCCCTATTAATTGATGGTGTCATTAACGATGCTCCAACTTGGTTTGTTGTTTTTCACTGTCTCTGTATATATTGACCCCAAAATTGCATCTATGATAACAGTGATGAACCCAGTATGCAGGACTTCACTGATAAAACTATGCCAAAGCTTATATCTATTTATTTATTTATTCATTAATTTTTAGCATTGAAAATAAGGTTTATATAAACAGTTGAGCTTTTTAATGACTACTGCTAAAGTATAGTAGTTGCCAACCTTCACTACCTATCTATCTATCTATCTATCTATCTATCCATATTTATTCATTTATTTATATATCCTTATGGTTAAAAACATCAACTTTTTATGATGTCAAGACTGTTTATCTCTCCTTTGTTTCAGTAACAAAAAGCTTCGGACTCCCCCAAACTATTTCATCATGAACCTGGCGGTCAGTGACTTCCTCATGGCTATAACACAGTCACCCATCTTCTTTGTCAACTCTCTTTACAAGGGTTGGATCTTTGGGGAAACAGGTATTTTATTTACATTCAACTTGCACACACTTCGCATTTTTCAGTGGCATTCCTTTATCGAGGAATAGTTCACTGAATGAGTTCATCATGTTAGTGTCTGTGTGTTTGGATCTAATGTCTTGACTAATATGATTTTCACCACACAACTACCTTGCTACCAAGTACCTTACTGTAAGTTACGTGGTAGCATGTGAATGGTGATGATATGTATGTTGAAAAGATATGCTTGTGAAATAAACATCATCTGAAAGCTGGGAAGCTGAAGAATAATAACATATTAACAGACATATTGTTATGTTGATACCGTTTGTTATACAGATTTGGTGCACAATTTAACCATTTTTGGCCACATGAAAAGTAATAAAAATGGTTACAAATCTCTCCAAAATAACACATTAGGACACAAAGACCTTGAGGAACATCACAGAAAGATTCGCTTTGGTGTCAAAAACCTTTGACATTTGGAGATTTCTGTAAGAACTGCATTTTTCAGTGATTTAATGGCAAGCATTCTGTTGTAGAAATGTGTCAGAAACTCCTCCTTACTGTGAATATACCTGGAAAACCAGACATCCTCAGAATGGCTTAGGTCTCTAGTTTGAGATTGTAATGTTTCATGAGGCTGTGAATATCTTAGGGGTCACTGTAGGTCATTATATACAGTGACATCAGGTTTCCAAAAAAATGCTCTCAACTACAATGAAATGGCTGCTATGGGGGCTAACATCATCACACAGGAATCAAATGTGGCTCACTGAATCCACAAGAGTCTCAGCTTTCCAGTCAAAGCCAACTGATGCAGCTCCAAGACTGTTTAGGCCCCAGTCTGCACACACACACCATTTTACAACAGGCCACAAGAACACATTTGGACTGCAGGGTTTGTGACCCAAGCGCTGAAAATAGAAATGTTAGTTTTTCCCTCGCCAAAATCTAGCCAAAAATCGCAGCAATATTTAGCCCATTTAGCCTGTGATAACCTAGCATGACATGCTTGGTATCAATCAATTTCTTAGTCTAGTTTCATATGAGTATCTTCACTTTAGCCCTCTACAGTCTCTGACGGGGAGTGAGTTGGCCAGGCCTGCTGGAGGGCCATAGTCACTCTTGAAGTTTTTCCAAGCCAATCATATTACTTAGTCGGAACAAATAATAATAAAACAAATAATTTTCAAATAAAAATAACAATACATATGTTGTAGGGTACTCATCAGTGCAACATTTTACTCTTACTTGAGCTCCCCAAGTCAGAGGCTCCACCCCACATTACCATAAACTTGCGCTCTCTCTCTGTCTCTTTAAAATGCGTTTTGTTGTTGTTGTTTTTCTCTATAGGCTGCAAGATGTATGCTTTCTGTGGGGCTTTATTTGGGATCACATCCATGATCAATCTCCTGGCTATCTCTGTAGACCGCTACATTGTCATCACTAAGCCTCTGCAGGCTATGCAATGGTCCTCCAAGAGACGAACGTCCCTCACCATTGTCCTGGTGTGGCTGTACTCACTAGCATGGAGCCTAGCACCACTTTTGGGGTGGAGTATGTGATTTATTCACTCTCATCTTCTCACTCTTTTTGTAAAGGCATACTGTTTTTGTTTTGTTTCCTTTCACACCCAATACTTTTCTCTAGGTTCCTACATCCCAGAGGGCCTGATGACCTCGTGCACATGGGACTATGTGACCTCCACTCCAGCGAATAAGAGTTATACCCTGATGCTGTGCTGCTTCGTGTTCTTCATACCACTGGGCATTATATCCTACTGCTATCTGTGCATGTTCCTGGCTATTCGCCGTACGAGCAGGTGAATGAGCACAAATATGTGAACATGCAGCACATCACACTCTTTGGCCTGTTGTTGCTAAGCAGTTATTGTTCATTATGTTTACATGCACCAAATAATCTAATTGTTTCCAATAGTTAAGAACACAAGAACATAAGAACACGAAGAACATAATTGCATTTATATAATCAGAGTATGGTGTTTACATGGTCTCTGTCTTACTCACATTATGGACTTCATCACATTATAAAACTGTTATTTAAAATGTTAGTTTTGCTACTGTTTTGCCAATTGATAACATATAACACATTTTTTATTTTAAACATCAAGGAAAATGTGATGTGTTTTAGGTTTCTAGTGGCAGTATTAATGATAAATTTGGAACAAATATAACAAGCCACATTCTATCGTGTTAATTATTACAACACATTAGGCCCGGGGTCTACATTGAGTGCAAAATACCAAAGTAATAATAGTGTTGCCGAAATCAAGACAAATAACAATCTCAGATTATCACTTTGAGTTACTTCTACAGTAGCTTTTTTCTTGCAATACATTTTTAATAGTTTAGAAAATGATAAATATTTGACTACTCTAAGCTTGGTCTGTCCAAGTGACTGAATTAGTTTACCTTCAGTGGCCACTTTAGTCTATCACTAGGCTTAATTCAAGTCTGAAAAACTCTCTCATTCCTGCTCTTTGTCCTGTCAGAGATGTTGAGAAGCTGGGGACTCAGGTGAGGAAGTCAACCCTGATCCAGCAGCAGTCCATCAAGACTGAATGGAAGTTGGCCAAGATTGCCTTTGTGGTCATCATAGTGTTTGTGCTTTCCTGGTCACCCTATGCATGTGTCACTCTCATCGCCTGGGCTGGGTAAATATACTGGATGATGAGGGATCCTCACAGTCTTGTTGTTCTTTTGGTAGTCAGGCTATATTATGGTGTATTAGGGAAAAAAAATTATGGAGCTGGGGAAGGGAGGTGATCATACATTTACAAGAACAAACTCAGAAAAAAACCTTGAAAATTCTGAGATTATAAAGCCACAAACTTAGAAAAAAAATATAATAACTTTAATCTAATAATATTATAACAGCACATAATAATAATATAATAACTTTGTGACATTGCCGTGACTTAGGGCTATTCAGAAGAAAGTAATATTGTGATTCTGAAAGAATTTTTGAGTTTTTTTCTTGGTTATTGGAATATTACCCCCACTTCCCAGTCTTGTTTTCCTTACAATGGCCCTAATACGCCATCATACTATATTACAGGGTTTTTCCTACATAGAGAATTTGGTGGTGGCCTCCACCGCCACATTTGTTACAGCTACACCAGCTCATGGCATAATTTTGATGGGTGTTTTTATGGGAAACACTAACAAGCATTGCACTGTCAGGATCTCTGTAATTTCTGTCATTTGTAACTGCAGTTGTGGCATGCAGCCACCACTAGGCATGTGGTGGTGGTGGTCACACTGTATTGAAATCAGCACAGGAAATGGTGCTATCAAAACAGCCAATGAGGGAGAGACTTCCACTTTGGTGGTGGCATTGGGGGCAACTTAATTCTTCTGAGCTAAACCACAGTTAACGTTTTCCCGTCAGTCTAAGTCAATCTTTTCAGCTTTGCAGATACAGCAAGTCGTAAAATCAGCGACTTTTTGAGAAAGTGTGGGCAGGAAGAGGAGAGTCAAGACAGGGGCAACAGTGTAGACAATCTGGTTATTATAGGCAGTTAAAAAGCAATAATTTATGTTATTGATGAGATATGGCAAATTTGTCAGATCTGAAAGCAATGCAACCCAACCAGAAGCCAAGGACGAGGGTCAGGGTGCAGGACAATCACAGGACAAGGAGTCAAGTCGAGGGGATTCAGGCAGTTGCCAGTGCCAATTAACGTTAGGAGTGCCAAAATAAAAAAATATAATACAAAATAAGAGCTGAACAACTTGTCTGACAGCTGGTCAGTTAAACAGGTGGGCTCTCTTTCTTCTCAGGTCAGGTTTGTGCTGCAGCCTCAGCAGATTCTTTGGAACAGCTCAGTTGGCTGCCTGAGGTAGGACTACTACTAGCCCAGCACACCTTTCTTAGTATGATCTGAGAGCAGGGCCTGTGGTTCTTAACGTGGGGTCCAGGAAGCTCTACAATGCAAAAAGTCCAAATCTTACCAAGATTATTTGTCTTATTTCAGGTAAAAATGTCTTATTTCTAGTCAAAATATCTCATTACACTTAAAATAAGAGATGATCAGCTCAGAAATTACTTGTCTTTAGACAATTTTCACTTGTTTCAAGTGAAAATCTACTTGAAACAAGTGAAAATGAGCTTGAAACAAGAAACAAATGTTGCCAATGGAACAAGCAATTTTTTACTTGTGACACAAGTGAACAAGTAAAAATTTGCTTGTTCCATTGGCAACATTTGTTTCTTGTTTCAAGCTCATTTTCACTTGAAACAAGTGAAAATTGTCTAAAAACAAGTTATTTCTGAGCTGATCATGTCTTATTTTAAGTGTAATGAGATATTTTGACTAGAAATAAGACATTTTTACTTGAAATAAGACAAATAATCTTGGTAAGATTTTGACTTTTTGCAGTGTAGGGATCCTTGATGGTTTTCCTGGGGGTCCCTTTAGAAAAATTTGAAGTCTAATTGTACTAAAATGTTGAACAGTTGAAGGCACGGCACTTTAGCTGTTATCCCTTTAGAAAGCTTTGGGAGACAGGCTATTTCTAAATGTAATTTGGGCCAGCTCTAATTGGAGACACTTGATAACCAACGCACTGTTGAGGAAAACTGGTACAACTGTCACCAGTTCCAGATTTGGCTCACACCTCTAAGATAATGGATGCAACGTGACAGAGGGCACCCTGATGGAGAGAGAAAATCAAGCATGTGATTCCTAGTGACTTGAGCACAACACCTCTGGGTCATGAGCACAGCGTATGAACAGGGACTGCGGGAAGAAGCTGTACACAGCACGCTATGGAAAATGGAACCTGGTGGCCAATTAAGAAGGGCAGAGACATGCAGAGATGCATGACTGATCACACGGGCACATACGCATGCAGAGGCAGGGAGACAAGGCAGGGTGGGGAGGGTGCCTGGGGATAAGCCTAGGCTGCTCGTGTGCTCAGTGTATTTGATCGAAGTTACTAGCCTTTCTTTACTGCTACCAAAATCATGTGTATGATGAGTAGTTTTATGGCATGATTAAATATTATAGATTAAGGTTAAAATATCAGACTGCAATCCCTGGTGGTGTGCAGTCCTGCTCTATATAAACTCTGTACTTTTCAGATATGGAAGCATCCTCACTCCCTACTCCAAAGCTGTCCCTGCTGTCATAGCCAAAGCATCAGCCATCTACAACCCTTTCATTTATGCCATCATTCACTCCAAATACAGGTGTGTACAGTCATCCAACTAATGCTAACCTGAGCTTAAAAGACAAACAGGGTTTATATTAAGAGATCACAGCTGTGTTTTTTTTATCCAACAGGGACACCCTGGCAGAAAAGGTCCCCTGTTTACACTTCCTAGCCCAGGCCCCCAGGAAGGACTGCTTATCAATGTCAAACAGTGAGTCCTCCTTCAAGGACTCAGTGCTGAGTAGGCAGTCATCAGGCTCCAAAACCAAGTTTCATAGTGTTTCCTCCATGTCTACAGCAGACACAGTAAGTTTGACTTCTGCACATGGTTTAAAGGGTAGAGGCAGGAGTGGGGGTGGTTTCATGCTTATCAATTTGGTTGGCTTGTAGTTACAAGAATAAACCTTTCTATATAGGGTATTTATACTAATAATAAACTCCAGGTAAATTCAGTGAATGTAATTTTTCAGTGTATTTTCAAGCCTTTGGTATTACTTCCATTAGGTCATTTATGAGTAGTTGTATTAAAACTTATCAGCAGGGACAACGGTGACATCACAGTGAAATAGTTATTTTAGACATCATGTAGCATGATTAATATTGTAATGTTGATATGAGCTCCAAAGGAATGATGATTTGATTTGGAATAAGGTCACTGATGAAACATGTAGAAAAGTTATGATTTTCACTCAGAATAACTGAGGACTTTTGTTGTAACTGTTTTTACTTACTTGCTATTATTGTGACTTCAGTAACATTTGACCTACATGGTAATTCTTATGCTAAATATTTTAGTATTCTTTCCACCCCCGGTCAATCCCCAAATTGGTATTTGGTTTTATAGTTCAATATATCTAGAAGCCACACTGCAAAGCCATTATCATACGTGTCATTATCATAGGAGAACCACTGTGAAACGCACAACAAAATAAGTTTTGCAAATGTGCACAGCTTTATATTAAATAATTCAAGTATATGAGTTAATGCAGTGTGTCATTGTGTAAACATTGTTACAGTGTATACACATTACGGCTGTATTAACATGTGCTCCCTAAATACAAGTTAGCTTTATTCATTACTTTGCATGATTAACAAAAAACAAATGTGGTTCCTAACTGACCAGCTGTCAAGGACAACACTAATCTACAAGATACAGGCATAATTACCTGATACTCCCCAAGCTGCTCAACAACACATAACTCAGGCATTTAATAGCACAACATATGACATTTGTGAGGGCCTGACCTAGAAAAGTCTATGACATAGAAATCAGGAATCTTTTGTATGTTAGCTTTGAGCCATGCCATGGTTCAAATTCAATTCAGTTTTATTTGAATAGTATCAAATCATAACAGATGTTATCTCAAGGCACTTCACAGAAACCCAACAGATATTGGTCAATCCCATGAACCAAAATCTCCCCCAAGAGCAAGCACAGAGTGACAGTGGCAAGGAAAAAACATTTGGCATAGTGGCAGACAGCTGCCTCTTGGTAAGTAGGCCTAAGGGCTAGGGGTTCCTGCAACTTTAAATATATATTTTTTTCTGTGGTAGGGTAAAGTGCTCACAGGAAAACAATGACATCTTTTAAATCTCTGATATCAAGTTCTGCACAGTAAGGCAGCATATCACATTTTTCTTAGGATTTAACTCTTTTAAGTCATATGTTTTACTAGAATGCTTAAGTAGTAGTAATACTACTACTACAACTACTATAATCATCATCATCATCAACATCATCATCATCATCATCATTAATTGTCTGTATTACTGTTTGTCAGCAAAATATCTCAAAAAGTTAAGACAGATCACCCTGGAATCATGGACCAGTTGATTAGGTAGGATTAGGTCGATTTGGTATTGATCTGGATCTAGAATTTTTTAGCCATGATGACAGGTTTTTTTTTTGTTTTTTTTTTGGATGGGGTTGGGGTGTCATAACTAGTATATTGCATTCATATGCAGGTGGAAATATCTGTTATCTGGGACATCCAAGTTGGGAGCTAAAAACAGCATTGCATTCATGTGCTATTCTGTAAGATAATCAAACTTGGGTAACAAACACAAACAAACTGTACAGATGCTGCAGCTCTGCAGCTTGGAAAATTATTCAGTGTGGGGGACTAACTGTGCTCTAGTTCAGATATATGATAGAGAATCATTCACTTAACCTTGAATAAATATATACTTGTTGGGTATGGCAACAAAAACAAGCCATTGTTAGGATATGGAACAGTTTCCATTGATCTTGAAGCAGACGGTGTAAACTGCTATCCATCCTATTGTTACAGTCTAGTCAAACATCACTTATAAAACAAGAGGGAAGTTCTAAATCACAAGCTTACCTCACTATCTGGTAACATGTGTATCTCTTGCAGCAGGTGTGGAGTGATGTGGAGCTAGACCCCATACAGCAGCAGGGCTATTCTCTGAGGTCCAGTCGCTCCCAGGGAGCTCTTGGGGAGAAAGAGCACAAACCATCAGCTCAGCAGAGCAGGGCAAAAGACAGCCAAAGCCAGGAACAGGTAAGGTAGGTGCTCCAGGATGTTCCCCATTATTTATAGTGTTTAGTTTGAAAACTTTTAATTTGTGACAAGAGCATATATCAGCACTAAGACATATGATAACAATTGTGTGTACTTTCATTTTATACTTTTTTTTTTTTTTTTTGGTCCCCCAGGTTGCCACCCCAGAGCAAAGCTCACTGAGCAGATGTGACCACAACCTAGTGCCTCAGTCTGAAAGCATTGCAATTGCTGCGACATACCTAAAAACCAGTGAGAAGACAACTAAAAGTTGTAAAAAAGAGGAGAAACAGGAAGATGGTGCAGCAAAAGAAAGTGAAAACCAGCAGAGAGACAGCCATCTAGTACAAGAAGGACAGAAAGAAGAAAAGAAGACAACGCAGGCCCACATACATGCAGATTCTCTGAACAATATGCAGTGTGTGGATTCCCATGCTATCGTCAGTCCCATGTCAAGGAAAGGCCTGTTGGATGTGGACCATTGTAATGAGGAGAAAGAAAGCACACACAGCCAGCACAGAGACCTGCAGCAGGATTTACAGAGACAGACCTGTCCTGCTGAACTCCTGGAGTCTGTGAAGAGATTCCTCTCATGAGACTCGAGAGCTAAATGTTGAATGTGTTCATTTATGTGGAAGTGTGTTAATGTGGGACAGCAGAGTAAATGAATTTCTTTATTGTCAAAACACGCTGGGGTATTTTCCAGCCCGCTCTCATTCCCAGGGATTCAAATACCAATGCTTTGTCACACCCATCTGCGAGTAATACCAAAGCCAAAGGCACCCTTCAGCGTCTGGTACTGACCCATAGGGCACCTACTGTAAGCCAGTGGCACCCTTTTGCATCAGTATGTGATGCGAGGGGGTGGTGACGTAGTATAAAGAGTGAGAAAGTTGGATGTGGTTGGGGACCCTGGAGCAGGAAATGCAGGTTTGGTTCCTGTTTCCAGAGAAAGGAAGTGAGACATCTTGTTGTTGGCGTGTGACTGAGATCATGTCAAGTTGCCAGTTTTTCTGCCTAAATCTAATCTTTACCTAGCCATAACCAAGTGTTTTCGTTGTCCAACTCCAACCTTTCCTTAACCTTAACCAAGTGGCTATTAGTGCTGGGCGATATGACCAAAAATTCATATCACGGTATAAATTGCATCCCTCACGGTAACGGTATATATCGCGGTATAAATGTTGCAGTGTAAAACTTATCATGGAAGTGTTTCTAAATGGGTTTTTTAGACCCTTTGCAAGGCTAAATTGTTTTAAAAACAATAACAACAACAACAACAAAAAAAAGATATAATGTAATTTTTTGAGCATTTATTGTCCGAAGAACAAGAGAGGTACAGATTTAGAAGTACAAAAATTCTCACAAAAATAAAGTGAATATTGTAAACAGTTCTCTTGTGCAAAAAGTGTCACAGAACATTTGGTTTAATATTTAAAATTAGCTGCAAACATAAACGCTGAACTTTGGTTCCTCTACTCCAAAGTGCAAAATTTTGGACTAGAGGACTTTGGGGGGTTACGACGGATCTTTTGTAGCACAGAGGAGATATGTTGCTCAAACACTCGGTATGTAGTATTATGAGTTGTAGAACATAATAAATTATCTTGAAGGAGTAGATGTTTACCAGTAAGCTTGACTCCAATAATTTAACAATATGTTAAATTATTATTTGTTTTAAAAATGCAAATTACTTATCAAACAGACCTAACAATTCAACTACCAATGAATGAGCAGGAGTATGCCTGTGATAACACAGATTGAATATGAAAAATAAGCCGAAGTGATACCTCTTCTCTAAATAGACAAGCTAAGCCAGTGTGCTGCTGTTAGCCAGTGAAACTACAGCAGAGTGGCACCTCTTTGCTTTGTTTCACAATCTATGTCAGTGCGCTGCTGTAGCCTGGAAAGTTTCTCTGCCTTTTGGCTCGTGCGGTGCCGGTGCAGTTGTTATTATGTGAAATTCCGAGTTAAAAATAGATTCCGTTTTATTTGGCTAATTCCGCGATTCCGTCCGCAATTCCGTGATCAATAAGTTGACGATACCACGGTAGAGCACAAATCTCTACCGTGGCTCAATTTATAACGTTTCTACCGTCATACCGTGTATACCGCGCAGCACTAGTGGCTATGTTGCCTAAACCTAACCAAATGACACTGAGACATGGTGAAAGAGAGAAAGCCTGGTGCGTTGCATCCCAGTGCCAGAGGGTGCTTTTCGTGTTGTATCAGACACGAAAGGGCGTGACAAAGTGTCCGTGTTTGACAACTGGGATGACTGGGAATGAGAATACATTGCATTTTTGTGTAGCTGCTGTTAATACTTCTATTACAACTGTCTATCCATATGAATCTGTTTACTGATGTTTTACATAAATGTTATGGATTGTGAATATTATCATATGAATATAAAAACACCTCTTTCTGTTCAGGGTAGCCAACTGACGTAAAGTACTGTATTTCTACTAATCTTGTGTTATTTAGAAACAAGTCCTAGTCTTTTTAATCGAACTCAAACTCCAAAGGACTGAGTTCAAGTTGTAATGCACTTGTGTAAAATTAGGATCAACTTTACATCAAGAAAGTCACACCAGAGACTCAAACCAACCAATTATATCATCGGCTTTCTGTGAAGACACCAAATAATTCAGGGCCACCGTAATCATCTGGAGGAACAAGGCATTGAGATCATTTTCAGAATGTTTCTTGTCACTTTTGCTCACTTTAGCTTTGAGCTTATTCATGAGTAATGCAAAAATGAAGGTATATGTATCAGACACGTAACAAATATTGTCTTCTGCAAATAATTCACTTTTAAAAATCAAGTTTCAGATGTAATCAGGAAACAAATGGAACTGTATTCATTTTCTTTATTTTGTCCACCAACATTTTTGCTTTTATTATATGATGTCTAGAGTGAGGAGAGTTGAGAAAGATATATGACAAAGGTCCCCGGCCGGATTCAAACCAAGGAATTCACAGTTACCTGGCATATGCTGTAACTAGCTTGGCCAAAAGGGTGCCCTTCCAAAATTAATTAAATGGTTGTCTCTAGGTGTGGGCATAGTTTATGTGCCATATGATCCAAAAATCTCTTTTTTTTTTTCTCTTCACATCACAATGATCATCATGGTGCAGTTGCCAGAAAAGCTGAATTATCTTGAAACCAGTTCCCTAAGTGCTAAGTACTTTCTTCCTCTGAAACTGAAACCCTGAGCCCCTCTTTGACCTTTCCCTTTGAACCTGGGCATTGATTCCAGGATTTCCTGGCTACTTTGTTCATACAGTTATGTAATGATGGTCTAACAGTATGTGCTCCAACGCTTTATAAAGGTGTGGTTCATTGGCTCTCTGCCTTGTCTTTTCAACACCGGGCTTCCCATCAGTCTACCATGTAATCCTCTGACACACAGGCAGCTCAACTAAAGCACAGCAGTCACCAACATTAAAAGGCTTCATTCTCTGGGGGGCATGAACATGTATGCAAAATACATGTCAGTCAGCCCAAAAGTGAGATATCAGGTTTGACATTTTGACTCCAATAATTTAACATGTTAAATTATTATTATTATTTTAAAAATGTAAATTACTTATCAAACACACCTGTGATAACATAGATTTAAAAATAAGCCAGAGTGACACCTCTTCTCTGAATAGACAAGCTAAGCCAGTGTACTGCTGTTAGCCAGTGAAAACAGAGAAGAGTGGCGACTCTTCACTTTGTTACACAATCTATGTCAGTGCGCTGCGGTAGCTGGAAATCTTCGGTGCCTTTGCCAGACATACGTTCATATTCCACTCAAAAACGACATTTCATTCAACTTATGTAAAATCCCGCCATATTCCGCGCAGCGGCGATACTTGGTGGGCGTTATCCTGGTAATTTCTGCCCTGACGACGGGTTAACATCCGTGCTAACTCGCACTGGCTCTGCCTCATCATCGAGCCGCGGCTCGGTCGGCTCGCCGGGGATGCACTCCCCTCGGCCTCATGGCCTGGGGGTGAACGAGCGGGCTCATCGTCTCCTCCAGTGCTCCTCCAACTTCAGAAAAAGAAAAGCCTGGTGGCCGCCAGGCCTATAAAGCACTGGGGGAAACCCTGCAGTGAGTTATGTCATTCACACTATTTACATGTTTCCTCCTGAATGAATGCTGGCAGCTCAGTGTGTGTTACAGTCTCTTAATGCCCGCCTGGGTGTCCAGAGGCACAAACGTTCAAACAAAATGTGCACGGTGAACCAACAAAACGTAGATAGCTTTGAAATGGACTTTCATTTCCTCGATACGATGGACTTCCTGTTGAGACAGGATGTTTGGGCGTGCAGGATCACTTTAGAAAAAAAAAAACTATTTTATCTGAAGCGCCATTTGGACGAGAGACAATGTTTAAGGATTTGTCAGGGTTTTATTGGTTGAAATATGAACTTGAGCACGATGATGTCACTGTTTAGGAGAGTGTTTCACAGGACGTCTGCTTGCTGTCACAGGAGCTGGCTTCAGGAGGTCTCCTGTGCCTCCACATCGGCCTCGGAGCCCCTGTGCTGGGCTGGGCTGCACACCTCATGCCAGTGGAAGCACAACATATTGTTGGATGCTAGGTCGGTGATCTTGGCCTGAGACATACATGCACACACACACACACACACACACACACACACACACAACAGTTACACCCACAGGTGAAGACTGACTCTGCTTGCACCTCCACACAGGGTTATGATCTCACTGAAACACGCCGTGTTAAAGTGACAGTTCAGCCGCCCGGCTTTTAGAAGAGAGGGACTATTTTGTGCCCTCGCGATGCCGCTGTGTCACCGTGCAGTGGTGCTCTGGTCCCATGTTCGACCTCCAGGGTGATACAGCAGCTGGGTTTCCATCCAAAATGTTTTGCATATTTTCAGCACATTTCGAAAATTTGAACACTTCAAAGTGTTCAGGTTTCTTTAGAGGCCAAATCTGCGATCCATATTAACGGAGCAGTTATTGTGGCTCTTTGATCGTTCTGGGTCAAAGGAAATCTGCGTTGTTATCCGTCCTTTAAAACAATTTGTCAGCTTTGTGTTGGTGCTCAAAGCTGTGTTGTTTTCTGGTCTGCATTGTTGATTTTGGAGCAGCACACTCCTGGTGAGGCTCTCATTCAGGGAAGACTGAACAGACCAAACTGTGGATGTATTGCACTCACATAAAGCAGTGGACACAGCTGTATGAGTAAGAACCAGCACTTTAACAGAAGCATAATCTTGAAAAACAGGATTGGCAAAAGTGCCTTGATAAGCCTTCCACCAGAATGTGGGCAAACTTGTGAAGACAAATGTAACGTCTTCCTACCTTCTCCAGGCCCACGAAGGTGGACATAAAGTCTCCAGAGCGTCCCGCGGCCACGGGGTTCTCCTCCAGGAACTGCAGCAGCGAGGCGGCCTGCTGGGCTTCCTGGAGCACTTCCTCATTACGCTCTATGTTGTCCAGGATGTGTGCGTCCACAAGCCTGACAAATATGAACTGTTACCTCAACACAGTCATCAATTCTAATGCTCTTAAAGGAATATTCCAATGTTTTCACTGCAAAAACGCAAAATTTTACCAAGATTATTTGTCTTGTTTCAAGTCAAAAATGTCTTATTACTAGTCAAAATATCTCATTACACTTAAAATAAGACATGATCACCTCAGAAGTAACTTGTTTTTAGACAATTTTCAAGTGAAAATTCACTTGAAACGAGTGAAAATTTGCTTGTTTCATTGGCAAAATTTGCCAGTGGAAAAAGTGAAAATTCACTTGAAATAAGTGAAAATTAGCTAGAAACAAGAAACAAATTTTGCCAATGAAACAAGCAAATTTTCACTTGTTTCAAGCAAATTTTCACTTGAAACAAGAGACAATTGTGGTGATGTCATGTCTTATTTTAAGTGTAATGAGATATTTTGACTAAGACATTTTGGACTTGAAATAAGACAAATAATCTTGGTTGAGTTTTTGCAGTGTTGGGCTAAATACTCTTTTTCCCACTTCAGCGATGCGGGGACCGCTGTGTTTGATGGAAGGATACACTGGTTCGGAGGTGATTCCACCATCTAACTTCTCCTAAAATGACTTGTATTTTTACAAGACACTTCCAGGACGTGTATTTCATATTCACATGATACACTGTGTAAATAACTCAGCAGTCAGAGTTGCTGTAAGGTTTATTTTTTCACTTTAACGGAGCTAGGCTAATGACTGCTATAGATTTCATGTCTTTATGCTAAGCTAACATGACATGTGACCTACAGGAAGTGACCCACTGGACGTACAGAGGTGACAACAGTATCTGACGTCTTTGGTGTGTCTCAAATCGCACTTCTGCACTTACACTTAGTATTTTGAGTGCATAAGTGCGTTCACACTGAAAATACTAACAAAATGCAGTGCACTGCAAATACCTGGATGTACACTCAAAACAGTCAAAAAGTTGAGTGTGGAACGATGGACACTTCTCACCCTAACAGCACTGCTGACCGGAAGTAGCTCCCTAAAAAAGCTGAGTTGACTTTTTGTTTTACGACTGTTAATATGTCACTTTATTAAGTTTTAATTTTTTTTTCAGGCGAGAAAGTGACCACGTAGATTCCAAATATGTGGTCACTTTGTCCAAATAACGTCTGTTTTGAAAATTGCTTCGACGTTTTCGGATAACTCTCAAGCTAGCGATTGTGCAAAGTACAGTCACTTCCGGTTGTTTACAAAAATAAAACTCTAATACCTTAGAAGCAGCGGTGACGCTTTTATTTTGAAGATAGGATGTGTACACGTCTGCTTCTGGATAACTTTACCACGAAAACCAAAGCCGGCCGCGGCTCCGGTCGGCATCAGCTGTGGCGATTGTCATTTCCGGTAAGTGCACAACGGGAAGTGCGTCAACTGAAGCTGTGTCCCAATTCAGGGTCTGCATCCTTCGAAGTCCGCATTTGAAGGCCAGTTACGTCACAACACTGCGCGAAGGCCTGTCCCAATTCATCCAAAGCCGAAGGATCCTTCAAATTTGCACTTCAAAGTTGTCCTCCTTTTCAGCCGTTGGTAGCCGATTCGGAGGATGCACCGCGACTATCCTTCTCGGCCTCCCGTATCCCAAAATGCTTTGCGTGCTGCTGCTCAGTCGGAGAAAAGTTCAGATTTCACATTATAAATATTCGTTTTTTTACTCATTTGAACATCCAACGCCATACATGTTAAACCAAAACCCCTGTTCTGTCTTGTCTGACAGAAAGACACGTTATATTTCGGTCTCCGGAGTTTGTTGTCATGGAAACGGCGGAAACGGCGGTAACGGCGGTTACGCAACCAGGAAATACTCCGAAGGCTAGACCGTCCCATTTCGTTGCCGTTAGTTGACGGGGGAGGATGCTTCGGTTGAAGTCCGGGTCCTCCGAAGGACCCAGACTTCGAAGGATGCAGACCCTGAATTGGGACACAGCTTGAGACACCCTTCACTGTCGAAATTCGTGCACTGTGCCAGTCAGTGTACTGTCAGCTACGTGTACTTACAGACAGTGTGCTTACAGACAGTGCGCTAACGGAAGTGCGCGATTTGAGACACACCACTTGTCTCAGTCTGGGGAAGAAAAAAGGGGATTTCACCCAAAAATGTTGTAGTATTCCTTTAAAGGCAGTGGTGCAGACAGATGATCTGTTCACTACATTTCTGCACTGTGCTCACAGAGACAGACTCCTGTCTGTTGTGTGTTGTGCTTGGTGATAATAATCTATTTCATCTACTGGAACACTGCTGTCGCATTCTTCCACAAGCAGAGCCGCTCACTCCCTACCTCTCCAGCTCGCTGCTCTCCTGCTGGTATTCCTCCATGTGCTGCAGTATGGCTTCCTTGGCCTCAAAGAGCTCCTCTGGAGTGATGACGGGCAGGCTGTCCAGCGACGTGGACATCTGCTGCTTCATGCGAAGCGAGGACTCCAGCTCTTGGACGACATCGGTCTCATGGCTCAGACCTGCCTTGTCCTGGTCAGAGAAAGGCCAGTGGAGGTGAGGGTGGCTCACAAACAGCAGCAAACAAAACTCTATTCATTAAAAGTATTACTCACATAAGGGAGGTCTAGTTTTTTCACTAACTGCTGAATTTTCAAAATATAACAATCTGAAGGAGAAAGTGTATCACTGGATCCACCTTCTCGTTCAAACAGTTTTATTTTGAAAATTCAGAGATCAGCATAAAAAATAGCTCGACCACCATTTCCTTATGTGGCACTTGTTCATATTTAAGTTAGAACTGTATGGGGGGTTTTAAAAAACAAAAAATGCTGATTCTTTTATTTTCGCTTTAAAATACAAAAATTAAACTTTGAAATACAATCAGTGATGAGTGAAATTTGAAAAAATGTATTGATTTCCAGTTTGTATTTTAAATAACAAAAACTATAATCACTAGAGAACAGACACACAAAAAGACCTGTTTCATATTCTGAGTCCAGATGTGCTCATTTACAAGGCAGGAGCAACAAATGGGTTTAGCTTCTGTTTTCTAGTGATTTGAATTTTTTATATTCCAAATACAAAATGAAGATGAAACCAGTTTTGCTGATCCCTTGTCAGCCATGAAAAAGAAAATGCTGTGCATTTCAATTTTAATTTTTGTAATTTAAAACAAAAATCAAGTAACTACTCGTTTTCTGTTTTTCTGAAAGGAAAATGGAGATGATCCTCATGAGCAAGGTGATATTTAAAACCTCTGTGTAATGCGCGAGAGTGAACCCAAAGCTAGCTGACTGACCGCAGGCGATGAAGACAGATCATGGCCCAGGTTTCCCAAAAGCAAACCAAGCAGCGCAGAGTTCAGGAAGATGCCCGTGGTCACAATGGCAGTGATGAAGTAGAATGTGACCAGAGTGTACTGGAAGGTATTATCTCTGCAAGACAGTTAACAGATATATTGTGAGCAGTATTTATACGCTGGAACTCATTTTGTTACTATGGTAACGCTGTGTAGCTGTGGCTATCCTGTCAAACAGTTCTGCTTTGCTGAGGACCCTAAAGGTGCATTCTGTAAAGCAGTGGTTCTCAAACGTTTTTCAGAAATGTTCCCCCTTTGAAATATTTTTTAGCCAAAAAACAAAACAAAACAAAAAAAACCCCTGCAGTACCCCAACATACCCCTAGGGGTACATTTGAGAAATACTGATGGAAACCACTGGAACCTATTGCATTCTGACGTTTAGACTGCCATGCTGCATTGGCTGGTTGGTTTTAGTGGCACTGAAGCTTGTGGCAATGACTATTCATTTCTACACAGAGGTACACAGAACGCTCGTGCAGCACATACTTTTTGTAGATGAGTAGCCATCCTTCCTTTGTGAAGCAGATGAAGTTGAGGTAGAGGGCGGCACTGAGGTGTCCGGAGGCCCGTCGATGATACCTCCGGAACCTCAACACGCCAATTATGGCGTAGAGCTGATGGGACACAAAACGTCAGGAGGCACACAGGGGCATGTCCACCTTTTGAATCTGACTTGGTGTTTGTCAGTGGGAGGAAACAGGCAAACAGGAGGAAGGGCGGGAAAAAGATGTGGAGGTGTGATGGAAATGGAGGAGGGGTGAGGGCTGTCTACGAATGAAACACGAAGAGAGGTGAGTGGCGTTGACCGTCTTGGAGAGCAAGAGCAGAGCGCTGATGGTGACCATGTCCACGCTGGCTCTGACGATGGCCAGAAGAACCCTGGATGTTTCCGGCATGAGTGGGATGATGCGAAAACAGCGGAAGATTCGCAGGAGCCTGCAGCGCACACACACACAAACACAGCCACTCTCACACAGGAACACAGTCTGACTTTGTGCGGGTGTACGGAGGACCAGGACTCTGTGTGTGTTCATTCCCTCACATCATGGCTATCCGGAAATGCACTTCATTGCCCATGAAGGGTAGAATTAGCAAAGGCAGCACCAAGGCAAAGTCCAGAACGTACCATGGATGCTAAAACAGCTGTGAGAGAGAGCGGAGAGGACAAAATCACAAGGGAGAGAAAATGGCTGTTTTTTTGGGTTTTTTTGCATTTGCATTTGCTGTAAATGTTCATGCCTGAAAACAAGGCTCCATGTGACCCCCCGATGCCTTCTGCTCAGTAAACCATCACAAATCTCCAGAGTGCAGTCCTGGCCCGGTCTGCGTCTTACCCGCCAGAAGCCTCTGAAGCTGCTGCACCATTTCAACAGGATGTCCAACACGAAGAGTGAGTCCACGGCATAAAAGTACCAGGGAGTGTCCTGCAACGGAGGGAACACAGCACAGAGGGACCTATGTAGAAGCTGCTGGGGGGGGGGTAGGGTTAGGACACTGAGTGTATATGGGTGTGTATAGATATGGATATACACTACTCACAAAAAGTTCGGGATATTCGGCTTTCGGGTGAAATTTCAGGATGAACTTAAAATGCATTATAACCTTTACAGGTGAACTTAATGTGACCTTCTGTAAACTTTTGAATGCACATGTCCAACTGTTCAGTGTTTCAGTACTTTTTGCACAAGTTGCTGTTCTCTAACAAGGAGCTTAACGGCAAAATTCACATCAGGTGTTTGATGCTCCAGCTCATCGAGATCGTATCATTAGGGAACGGCTGCTGGAGACTGGGGTACCTCAGATGGAGTGGCCTGCACTTTCTCAGACCTGAATCCCATAGAAAACCTATGGGATCAGCTGAGTCGCCGTGTAGAGGCTCGGAGCTCTGTACCCCAGAACCTCAATGACCTGAGGGCCGCCCTTCAAGAAGAGTGGGATGCCATGCCTCAGCAGACAATAAGTCGACTTGTGAACAGCATGAGACGTCACTGTCAAGCTGTAATTGATGCTCAAGGGCACATGACAAGTTATTGACACTGACATTTTTTGTTGTGGTATATCCACCACTGTTGTTGGCTTTTGTTTCAAGGAATGGTTTGAGATGAGGAAATCACCAGTGTATGCTTCTACTTAAATGCCCTAGTTTCATGATATAATATCACTGTAGCGTGAACTTTTTATATTTTCCATAAATTTCACCCAAAAGCCAAATATCCCTAACTTTTTGTGAGTAGTGTATGTGTGTGTACGTGTAAAGATGTGCATTTATAGCTATTGTCAGTGCATGTTTCTCTCTCTCTCTCTCTCTCCAATTTTTTTTAGAAACGTTGTACCCAGTTCTTGATCCTTTGTTACATGATGTAAATAATAAACTAAAATAAGTTAAAAATGGATAATTACTGAGTAAAATGGAACAAAAAGGTTATGTATTAATACATAACACATGATGCATGCATATTAGGGTCATTGTAGGGAGAAAAAAATTATGGAGCTGGGGGGAAGGAGGGATAATATTCCAAGAAAAAAAGTTAAATTTACAAGTAAAAACTCACAAAAAAACCCTTGAAAATTCTGAGATTATAAAGCCACAAATTTGCAGGCAAATCTCAGAAATTCTGTGACTAAAGTTGTACATTATAAGAAAAAACCAGGGCCAGCAGCAGCGTCTGCAGAGTGAGGCTGATCCAACCTCACAAAGTCAACACACACGCTTCCTTGGCCAAAAAACAACCGTTAGTTTTTCTCCAAATGTTGTGAGTTTTTTCTCATAACAACATTACAACTTTAATCTCGGAAATCCCCTCTCCCAGCTCCAACATTTTTTTTTTTTGTGTGTAAATAAAACATATATTACCACACTGTAGTGCAGCTTATCTAAATGAAGCCCAGCAAGTGAGGCTGAGGAAGGCCTCAGTGTTTTGTCCAAGGCGTGAACGCTGAGCTGAGGACGGAGCTGAGGACACAGCTGAGGACAGAGCTGAGGACAGAGCTGACAGAGCTGAGGATGGAGCTGAAGAGCTGAGGACAGAGCTGAGGACAGAGCTGAGGATGGAGCTGAGGACAGGGCTGAGGACAGAGCTGAGGACAGAGCTGAGGACAGAGCTGAAGACAGGGCTGACAGAGCTGACAGAGCTGAGGACAGAGCTGACAGAGCTGAGGATGGAGCTGAAGAGCTGAGGACAGAGCTGAGGACAGAGCTGAGGACAGGGCTGAGGACGGAGCGGAGAGCCCGGTCATACGTGCCTCATAACTCCTGATGTCAGGGCCGAAGCAGACCAGAGCGGCGTTGGCCACGAGGAAGATGAGGAAGACGGACACAGGATGCTTGAGCACGACTCCCAGCTCTCCTCTCAGCCTCCCACACAGGCCAACCTGAAGCCAGGGCGGCAGGGTCAAAGGTCATCACATAGTGGCTTTTAGATCCACTGTCATCTCAGTGTATGGAGCCCTGACAGGACAGAGCAGCTAAAGCAGCACCTCCACACTGTCCCATCAGCCCGTCTCAAACGGCTGAACCCTAACCCTGACCCTGACCCTGAGGCCCGGAGCCGAGGCCGTGAGCCAGCCGGCCCTGAGAGGGGACTGCTGACACGGCAAAGCAACATGGCCGCCTTGTGAACATGGTCTACTGAACGGGGTCAAATTAATAACATAACAGAACAAAGATATTAGCTTCATTGGAACGAACTGAGTGTTGAGCCACGCTCAGACGCTGAGGCGAGCCGGAGTCCTGCTCTCAAAACGACCCTGATCTCCAGCTGTCAGCACTAGGAGCAATAATTTGTTAATAAAAATAATAATGATAGTGCTTCAATGTGAACAAGGAATATGCTAAACAAGTCAGTGTGTGGTCTGGTGCTGACTCAGCGGACTGAATAAATCCCACACACAGCAACACAAAACTGCTCTGCTAGCTCAGTCATGTTGTTACTAGAATATCCGCTGGAAAAAATATTTTTTTCATGGACTGATAGTTATACTTCTGCTGACTTCTCAGTCATTTTTAATCTAACAGTTGCCGTGACAACGACTCAGCAGCACAGCTGATCTTTATATACAGCCAACTTATATGAACAGTTATATCTAAATACAGGCTACTGCTTTCCAGTGTCGGCGCCACAACAAACATCTGTCTTTTCATAAACTCACCGGCAGATGGTTCATCTCAGCTGGGGGGGGGGGGGGGGGGGGGGGGGGGGGGGGGTCACTCCAATTTGACAGCGGGTGTCAGAGTCAGGGGCTAAGTGACACTTAGCTGCAGCACTAAGTTTCAAATCAAACAAAACACAATCAGATTTGATTTGTTGTTTTTTGTCTTCATCCAATTCAAATCAGTTCCATTCGCACTGGCATGAGAGAGGGGTTTCCATGGATTCCAGTGGAATGGAATGTGCCCTATGAGTTCTTGTGAGACACTAAAAAAATACAAGGAATACAAGGAATAACATATTTTTTTGAAAAATCTTTTTTTATTATTATTATTATTTTTTTTTTACATTTTGTTATAGGACTAAATAAAGGGTTCAATTTCAAAAAATTTTCTGCCAATTCTTTCATAGTTCAGGCTTTATAGGGCTAACACGTGTGCTCAAGATAGCAAATGTAGGGAAAGCGCATAAAACACGCCCGCGCACACACCTCCAGGCGCAAATAACAGAGTCGGCATAATGGATAGCGGGTAGTGTGGGCGCAAGATACCGTTTAGGGATAGTGGAAGCTGCTAAATCTGTAATTCACGGGTAGCGGGTAGTGGCAACGGGTAGAGCAGTGTGAAAGATAGAGCACTAGATGCCAATTTATACAAAAAAAATCACATTAAGCAAATAAACACAAGAACACAAGAACAGGAGACAGCTAGACTGCTGAGAGGACAGTCCAGTAGGTGGCAGTAGTAGACAGACTCCTGCTCGTCATCGTGCTTCTTCCTGGTTAACTGCTGCAGCCTAACCTGTGCAGCCTAACAGCCTGTCTGCTGCTGCCCCCTACTGGACTACGACCTCAGCAGTCTGGCCACTCACAGGCTGACAGTGAATCCACATTACGGCAAACTGTCTGACAAACCTGAGGTCAAGGAAATATGAATACAGCCAGAGATTAATAAGTTTCAATAAAAGAATAGACAAGATAATAAAAATCAAGAGGCCACAGTAAATGTTTACAAATTCTGTGACAGAAAAACAGGCACACACCTTCAACGAGCCGCTCTTCAGGTAGACAGCCGCTTCCAAAAGAGCTGGGCTCCGGTTCCTGACATCACATACACACATACACTGTAGATGGAGATGGAGACATGTACCAGGCATGGCTGTAGATGGAGGATGAGAAAATGAGGAAAATAAGGTAAAAACAACAACAGGAAAGGAGAAGGAAGAAGAGAGATAAAAGGGGAGAGAGAGAGAATGACCATTTGTTGTAATAAGCAATGGGTTATGGATACCTTAGCTCTGTCTTTTCAGTTCAGTAATATGGTCTTTTTGGCTGTAGTTAATGATATTATTATAAAAGGTTTGTAATGTGAGGGGATATGTAATATAGAGAGGTCACCAAGTAGCACAATGATTGGGCAGAGGGCTTATTACATATGTTTTGCCTACTGAAGTTAGATGGGAGGTTGTTTATGTCTTTGGTACATTTGTCTGTCGGGATTGATGTTAATCTGTCAGTGTCTGTCAGAGTTTGAGATAACATTTTTTTAGGTTTAAGTGACTGTAACTTTAAATTGAGAGGTGGGATGTGACTATTAAAATCTGTGAGGTTAATGGTCTTCTTAATGACTTCTCTTAACTGAATATACTGGAAATAGCAGTGATCGGGTGTGTTATATTCTTTTTGGATAAGGTTGAAGGTCATGAGCAGGCCATTGAGTAGCTGTCCCAGACTGGTTACTTCTCTCTCAATCCAGGTTGAGAAAGCAAATGCTTTCTTGATTATTGATTGAAAACATAGGATTATTTCATGGGCATGAAGTTGTAATGAAGAATGTAATGAATGTAATGAAGAATTTCATTTTATTTCCACCAGGCAGTAAGACAATATTCATAGCATTGTTTTTGTAGCAGATGTGATTTTTTATTGATTTGTCTATGAATAGGAAATATCTGAGGCTCGGTTCTTGAGTTAAATTGTATTAATTTGGTGGGTTGATAAAATTTGTCCAGTGATGGATGTATAGTAATTGATGTGAGAGGAAGTAAAAGAAGAAATTTGGAGCTTTGAGTCTGTCATATTGTTTAATGTTTTGAAGAGTAGATAATTTAATTCAAGGTTTTTTATTTTTCAAGTATAATTTTATTATTGCACTATTAAGAGAATAGAACCAGCCCAGGGGTGGGATTACAGGGGTCATGGAAAAGAGGTAAAACTGAAATTCAGCCAGTTAAGCATAATGGTAGTTTGTTCCATCTTTCGAGATTTTATTTCTTGTAATAAAGGGGTGTAGTTAGGTTTGAATAATTCATTCAGATTTGAAGAAATGTGTTTGCCAAGGTATTTAATGGATTGTACTATACGTTTGGAAAGATGATCCCTGGCCCCAGCATCCTAACTGCTTACAGGCAGAATCTTGGATTTTGTCCAGTTGATGAAGTAGCCAAACAGTCTACTGTAGGTACTGATCAGACTATGGATTGATGGAAGTGAGGATGTGGGATTTGTGATAACAAAATGTCATTGGAATATAAACTGATTTTATGGTGGTGTGACTTTGATTGGATGCCACTTATCTGGTTGGACTGTCTAAAGGAAGCTGCTAGAGGTTTGATGAATAGTGCAAATAATAGTGGGGATAATGGACATCCTTGTCGAGAGCCTCTTTGTAATGGGAATGGTTTTGATATGATATGGTTATGACAGAAGCGGTGGGTGGAAGTGTGTTAATCCAACTGGTGAAATATGGTTGAAATCCAAAGTGGGTTAAAGAGGTGAAGAGAAAGTACCAGTGCACCTTGTGAAATGCTTTTTCAGCGTCCAGGGCTGCTATGATAAATGGGGGACTATTTGGGGGGTGTTGTTTTTATAATAATTAATCAGATTACATAATCTTCGGGTATTTTCTGAGGAGTGTCTCCGCTTAATGAAGCCGGTTTGATCTATATGTATTAGTGATGAGATTACAGTGTCCAATCTGACCGACAGAGCTTTGCTTATAATTTTACGTGTTAATTGATGATATGGGGTGATGACTGGAGCAAATAGTGCTAGGATGGTGATGCTTATTGGAGCATGGTCTGAAGTGGTAATGCTGTGGAAGGTTGAGCTAGTTATTTTGTGTATAATAGTGTTGTTAACCAGGAAATAGTCTAATAGTCTTGTTTCTGGTTTGCAAGTCCAGTATGGTTTCTTTCATTGTTTTATTTTCTTTCATGGCCAAGTCCACGTTTTCACTGAGCATTTTGACTGTGGTTTGGAGGGAGTTGTTTGACTGTTCATCATTTACTTTAATCATAGCTTGCACACAGTCTTGCATAAATTCTACAAGTTTTTTTGTGGAATTACTTGCAGTGCTTAAGTGTAGGTTTTTCCTTTGGCCTTTTCAAATGCTAATTACAGATAACAAGGGACCTGTCACTCAACTCTTGAGCTGGTGATAACTAAAATGCAGGAGAAGAGTTGACCTCTCTGGATCTGCTCTGGAGATTTCCAACTTCTGACATCACTGTATTCATGGTGCAGGTTAATGCTGGGGAAAACATGGATGCCCGAAGGATGTTTGTCAGAAACATTAAAAACCTGTATTAGTTCTGTTCTGAGTACACTGCGCTACGCAGTGTGGCGTTACTAGCTACAATGGGGCTCGTAAAAATCCCACAACAGATGATGAAATAGCTGTTAAGTCATCCAAGTGCAAACGAAAAGTTAAACCTTTAACTCGCTTATGAAAACAATTTTCTTTTTCAATTGCCAGCGGTGAAATATTATTATTGTTTGGCCCGTGCTAAAGGTTTAGATTAGTTTTTTCATCAGAGAAGTGGCCAGGAAACTGCTTTTTTCCCTTAAGGCCGTGACACACCAAGCCAGTCGGCTGTTGGCCAGGGTTTGGTTGTCAGTGATTGTCTGTGGCCTGTGGTATGTCCCACACTGCTGGCACTAGTCAGACCCCTGTTGGCGGCTTTTCAGCCGATTGAGCTTGCTGAATCGGTGGTGGAGCCAGTCGGGCACAGTGACGTGACGCAACAGTTGCCCTTTGTTGCCGCTATTTCTTTGATGTTGGTTTGGTGTGTCTGAGCCTTAAGGCCACAGTGCTCCTATCATTTCTGTACATTAACTAGTTTGAGTGGGCTGTGTTTTGTTCAGCTGGCTTTGTATCTTGAATACAGACGCTGCTGTCTGACAAACGTTAGCCCTGCCTGGTCTTGCTTTGAATGAAAATGACTTAGCTTGTGTTTTTGTATTGTGTGTGTTGTTTTGCCACCAGCTTCTAAAAAAAATTAAATAAATAAAAAGAAGAAGAAAAAGAAAAAAGAAAAGAAAAATGTTCAGTTCAGCAATTTTCACTAAAGTTAAAGCATTAGCAGTACAACAATAACAAAGAGATGAGCATATTAAGTTAGTATAAACTGTTATTTAGTAATTTAGTATTAACTCTCTGAAGCTCTCTGTTTGAAGGTCAAAACAATTCATGTCATGTATTAGAAGTATTGATATGTGAATGAAACATAGGAAAATAAGAAATAAGAAAACTTTTTCAACTGGTGGTTAAACATGACGCTTACATAGAATTGTGCCATTTCTCAAGGATCTAAAAATATTTGTATTTGGTCTAAAAATGTAAAAGATGAAAAATAAGTATCAACTGAGTAAAAATGTATACATTGTTGATGATAAATGATGAAAAAAAAAAACTAACATTAAGGACAGATCAAAGAAACCTACAGTATTAAAATGCTACAAGACAACAGGGTTTGACTGTAAAAGTAATTGATAGTAAATTTATATTAGCTATATATTTGAGATATACACACACACACACACACACACACACACACACACACACACACACACATATATATATATATATTTCCAACAAAAAATGTTAACATGTTAAAATGTTGTTAATTTCTTAAAATAGACCAAAGTAATCAAAGTAGCTTATAATCTTAGTAAACACTCATTTCAACAGCACAGTTTGACAGCACAAGCAAATAACCAGTGACTCTTGTCCATCACCTAGCAACCAGGTGGATCAAACTAATGACTACTGACCTCAACAATACCCATATCATTTCCATAATCAGACCCTCCATACAGCTCACTGTGTCATCTAATAGCCAGTTCACATCCTGCTACACATGTAACAAAACTTCAATCATGTTGTACATCAACCTGCCTCTTCAGCTCCAAAATACCAAGAAGCATTGCTGTGGCTGCTCACCTGTGTTGTCAGCAGGCCACACAACTCCTCGTGAGGGAGAATACAAATGCCATTCCCTGGGAACATGCTCATCATTGCCAAGATGGAATATGCTTTTTAAAAAATACCTCTTCTGGTGTTTATAGTGTCACTCTGATGCCGTCACATCTGCTTCTGTATTTGGTGTGCCTCCTGCTGCATTTTGACCCAGTAAGCCTGTACATTGTCATCTATTTTCCACTGGTGTGCAGGATCTGAGCTGTAGGAATCCATAACATTACTGGAGGCTGGATGAGAGACAGGTGCACCAAGCATGGCTGATTCCTCCTCCTAAGCCACTGGGCCCAGAGATGCTGGGCGATCAGTGCCAGTGTTACCAAACCATCGGTGACGCTGAGCCTCAGGATCTTCCTCAACTTCTCCCCGTCATGTTCCTCCTGCTGTTTTGCAATTTTCACTTTTAGGCTCTATTCATACCTACATTTTCCTTTCACTTAAGCACTAAACTAGGTCTGGGCAATATATCTAAATTATACTGCTATCATGAAATGATATCGTGAAATACCCTAATATTGTGATAGTAGAAGTGTTGTCTTTTCCTGTCTTTAAAGGCTGCATTACAGTGAAGCGATGCAGTTCTCCTTAGAACTGCATCCCTTAGACTGTTCTCACTGTTCTGTTATTTGTCTCTACCTGCTTGGTTATTCACATTACTAATGACTAATTACAAAAATCTCACTGTATAAATATTTTGTGAAAGCACCAACATTCATCCCTACAGTATCACTGCAATAATATTCATCCCTATATGGTTGCTGCACTATCGATATCAAAGTATTTGGTTAAAAAATGGTGATATTTGATTTTGTCCTTATTGCCCAGCCCTACTTTAAGCAGAGATGACGCGACTCTATCTCTACATGACTCTACTTTGTTGTAGATGGTTTGCCTGCTGGTGCTATCTTTCCATCACCAGTGAAGCTGCTCTGAAAATGTATATGAACAGCTCCTGCTGGGGGGAGGGGCAGCACACAGGAGCCTACCACAGTGGAGGGGCCGGGCGGTGTAACACAGTGCTTCCATGTCATCTCTTGCTGGATTCACTGGCCTTCAGACATCAGAGTTTCATTCTTGTAAATTTCCAACCAGCCACAACTTTTCGTATATTACTAAAGGACACTGTCCAAAACTGCGGTGGAAAGGCCTTTTTTAGGGGTGCCACTCCATGCCACCCTGGTGTACGCCCCTGGAGTTAACATGTGATTCCTAAATTATGTCTCTGTGATGACACATTGCTTTCATATATAGATGTGACTAGCTTGACATACCATGGAAATATTGGCTCAGGTCTGTCATCTGTTCCATTGCACAGGTAACAAAACTACAATATACAACTTGTCTGGACTTGTCTGGGAACCTGGAAAAAAGAAAGAGAAGAAAGAACAAAAGAACGAAAGAAAGAAAGAAAGAAAGAATGAAAGTACAGCTAAGCCAAATATGCAGCATACATCACCCCTTCAAATAAATAAACATTTCCTGTTTGCACCATCAGCACCAGAACTGGTTTTATGGATGTTGGTTACTTAAGCCTCAGGCTACATGCAAGTAAGACAGCTTGTGGGGTGTGACCCTTCCCACATGAAGAGGAAGAAGAAAGCACGACTAAGAGTACACTTTCTGCCTCAAGGCAAAACGTTGCATATTGTAGCTTTAAACGTGTGAAGGAGCACGTTGTGAAACCTGTACTTCCTCTGCCGACCACTAGAGAGCATGCAGGCACTGTGCCACTAAAACCAATGTGAGCAGCGGACTACTTCACTGATAAACAGACCAAACAGGAACTCTGTGACCTGCTGACGGCTGCTGTGCACATATAAAATGTCATTACATTTTCCATACACACAAAACAAATGTCAGGTTTTCACTTTGGAATGTCAGTCGCTACGTATAAAGAATTGAAAATAATGCAAAATTTCACATGTGGTCCACGACTTACATTTGAAGCATTCACACTTCCTGACTAAACAGCGTCTGTCGTGGCTTTTAGATATATTGGCATGTCTCCCCTCTGCCCTGTATCCGGTGGAAAGACAGACATTACTATCCACTTAGGCAATATGGCAAACTCATGCCCTGTTTGATTACATAACACGGTAGCCTACATATATTCTTCACTTGTAAATTCCCATGACCACCAGTGGCGAATTTCTTTGACCCTGAAATACCGATGATAGTTCTTTTCTGTTTGTTGTTCAGGACTCAATCACTTAAAGCAACAGCAACAAAACAGATTGATTCCCATGAGTTAAGGTCACAGGCTTACTGATAGACGGCCCACTGATAAAAAAGCAACACAAAAAAACTTTTTTGTGAACATCTGGGAGGATTAAGTAAATCACCTGATTTGATTTTGGGCTTTGGGAACTTTACTTAAAAGTGGGCACGAGGTTTTCACTTAGCTCTCTGACTATTTCATATAATTTGCGGATATCAAATTAGCAAGCCTTAATCCTCCTATTATCTTTGACCCCATTCAGTGTGTAACGCCTCTAAATACATGATTCACATCTTTTTTTGCTTCATATTTCATAACTTTTCCTAATTTAATGGGGATAAGTGGTTAAACGTGAAATTAATATGATATGTTTTCAATGTCCTGGACACATTTTGTGTGCACTGGTGTTTCTCTGGGGTCTGTTTGACCACAGACTGTTTTAGCTCTATAAAACTGTAACATGCTATTTATAATGTTTAAAAAATCTGCCTCTGCTGTAGGGCCCTAATTTAACATAACCATACCCGTCAAAGTTAAAGTGACATTTGGGAGGAAAAAACATGATCCCCACAAGATCACTGATTTATATGGGGGTGGGGGGTTGCAGAGGTTGGTGGGGAATTTAAATTTTATTTAAAGACAAAGTATTTTATTTAAGACACATAATGTAGCTGACACATAAACTTGGATCACATTTTTTTTTTAATTAAATTCATTTTCTGGAGGTTGAAATTACTGAGGCCAAACTAACCGAAATTGTTAAATAAATGCAGCAGATTTGACCGCAACTGGAGGGTTAAAAAAGTTGCAGCTTGACTTTATAACCATAATGCTCTGGCCAAGTAGACACAGTAGTCAGCACAACTCACCTGTACTGTTCCACGGTGAGGCAAGCCCACGCCTGCCGTGTAATCCAGGACACACACACACACACACACACACACACACACACACACACACCACACACACAGTGCTGAAGCCCTCCTCCCGGCAGCCAGATGGGGCAGGCTTATATGCGGAAGTGTCAGTTCCGCTCAGTCCAGTTGAGTCCGGCACTGCGGCAGGACGCCTGTTCCCCACACTGTGTTCCCTCAGCAGACCCGGCTCCGCACTGCACGGTAAGCTCAGCTGCCGACACCTGACCGGACTCTGGCTCCATCAGACAGGGAGAGTTCACCTCTCTTAGACAGCAAAACTTTCCATGCCTGTGTCTCTGCCTGTTAGGAGGTTCACTTTTCAATTAAAAGCAACTGCGGAACATTATATGCATAACTTAAAAAATAGTAATGACAAGGTGTTTGTAACAGTTATTTTAACAGACTTACCAAACGGTTTCTATTGACTTTTAAACCGCAAGAAATAGTAAATTAAATGGCGCCAACTTAAGTAATCTTAAGATATGACTTTTGTCACACCCACTAAGAAAAGTAGTTGCCAATAGCTAGTATTTGAGCTGCGGCTCAGTTTCCGTGACAAACAGAGCTGCACGGAGGCTGCCGTGCGTTTTTCAAAATAAAACCCGAACTCTGTCACTTTAGTCTGACTTGTCTCAGGCTCCACTGACACACCAAGATTTACATGGAAATGTCAGTTTGTAGCTTACATAATAGCTGTTGGTTATACTTTTATATATGTATATATATATATGTATGTATATATATATTTTGTTCACATTTGTAAAAGCAATTTCTTATTATTTGGCTATTATTATTTTTATTGTTGTACAATGATGGTGATGCTGCTAACAATAATAATAATAATAATAATAATAATATAATTTTGTTTTGTACACTATAGAATAATGAATAAGTAAATAAATTAAAATAATGTATAATAAAGCTACAATATACAACCTGGACTTATCTGGGCTATTTGGGCTTGTCTGGGAACCTGGAAAAGAAAGGAAGAAAGAAAGAATGAAAGACCTGCATATTGCCCATGTTCATAGACTGAAGATTGGTGGTAATACTTTTTTAAAAATACTTTTTTATTGTCAGTTTTATCACTTATTTATTTCTCATATTAAGTGCTGTGATGCAAAAGTAGAAATCTCGTTGAAATCCATGCTTTCTTTCAACTAGTAGAGTCTACAGGCAAATGTTCAGTGTATTTATTGATTTTTTTATTTTTAGCTGTTGAGTGTCTTATCAAACTGGCCACAGATAATGTTTTCTGAGCAGTGTTTTCCTTTTTGTAAAGTGGTAGTGATTCAATGTATTTCTCTGAGCAACACCGTTCAGCTACACTGTGAGAATGGACCTTACTTTGTGAGACATCATGGCCTACTGTTGTCACCAGTCCTGCTCTCCTGAAATCTGGTGAAATGAACACAATGTCTTCAAATGCAAATGCAAGGTTCATGCATAAAGCGAGAGAAATACCTTACCTTACCAACAAAGGCTTACATACAGGAGCCACGACTAGGCATCTGCAGTTTGATGTGGTGGATGGGTGTGTACACTTATGTGAGTGAAGTTTGAACTTTTAGCAAGTTCAGTTGTTCTTATTGAAGCATGCTTAAAGGTAACGTAGGTTTTAGTTGCCCTAAATGTAACTCATGCCTTTGCTCATCACCTAGGTAAACTTTGGGGGTGAGGAAGACGTGAAAATGACATTTGCTATTGTCATATATTCCAGTTTGTGCTACTGTCACACTATCCTTGCATGGTGGTGGGTCATAATCGTCATGTAACTTAACAGACATATAAATATAGACATACACATATACATATACTCATTCCGAACATGTAATATCTCAGTTGATGCTAAACTTCATCAGATGTAACAAGAGTACGTAACTGAGAGACATTGCCATGAATTCCTGTGGTTGAAATCATTTGTTACATTTGATTGTAATTTGTTTGCAATAAAGCATGAAAAAAATGACAGTGCCATTTTCTATACGTAACTGTAATCTATTGAGTCCTGGAGAAATTACATCTAAAAGGAAAGCCATTGTTGAGAATTATGTGTTTGATTGAGAACTGAGACCAAATGCCTTGGCCACAGTGTCTGCCCTGTTTAAAAATAATTCCTGTTATTTTAAACCTGGGCTTATTGTGGTAGTTTTTGCTATTGTGATGATTTATTGTGTTCAAAATGTGGTCACTTCACCGTGGAGGTTGATCTGCCTCCACTTCAGATGTCAGTTTATGTGACTTTGTTCACTGTGGTTTTGTTTTCTGTGTATTGTTTATATCCCACATTTTCCCCTCATAGGGATCTTATACTATATATAAGACAGGAATTAAACTTTGAACATGATCATAATGATAACTGCACACATTCCTAACCTAGTTTACATCTGAATTGCTGTATGCATGTATAGAACTCACTAGTTATATATGGGAACAATAAAAGGTGTGTCTGCTTGTGTCTGCATGATATCATTAAGGCCTGGAAAACAAGCATGGGCATGATGTGATCTTATGGCCTGTTCCCTCGCTACTATCGTAAAGATATGTAACTGACGTGGGTCTCGACTTGAGAAAGCAGGGTAAACATGGGTGTAATTAATGACATTAATTAAGGTCTCATTCAATTTAGGTTTAGCAGAGCCTTTTCAATGAATCACAGTGTACAATAGCAGAACCCTGACTGTGTTGGTAGACCTATTTATTAATCTTGTACTCTGTGGATACTGCTGAAAACTGTGAATTTCCTTCGGGATGAATAAAGTATCTATCTAAATGGAATGGAACCCCTTTTAATGTCATTAATAACACCTGTGTTTTACATTTGTTGTAACTTTTTACTTACCTTCTGCATACCCTGAGAGCGATGTCCCTGTGCGCTGTGAAATGTAATGGTGGTTTTTGAATGAGCATGTCACATAAAACTGATGTTGTTTTAACAGAGCAATCCCATGCTTTGTATTCTTCAAGGCTTTCTCTAAGTGGATAATGGGTTGTTTCTAAACAAGGGACATATGTCCTGAAACTGTAATTATTTGTCTTTGCTTAGAGCCTATTTATGTTCCTTATCTCTTTTGTCCCCCCTAAAATAGAATGTCTGTCAGAGTTATCAGTGCAGGGGTGCAGATTGAAATGAAGTGGCAAACAGAGCTTGCAGCGGTGTGAAAGATACTGTATCATGGCCTGTGACGGGCTGAATTGAAGATATGCTTATTTTGAGGTCAGGACATGAATGGTAGTCAGAGATTTGGTTTCAGTAGTGTTTTTTGGTGACCTGCAATGGATTGTAGGAAACATATGCAGTAGTATGTGGGGTTCTTTTATGTGCTTTAATGGGACTGGAAATACAAGCATATGCTTGAGGTGTTTTTGACAGAAAAAGCAATACTAGCCAGATCTAGCACACATGTTGAACTGCATGTCATGTTTTAGGTGCTAAATAAACAAGGCAGAATTAAAAATCAAAAGTAGGTGACCACCACTGGATGTTTGGTTGTGTTGTATTTAGGTTGCCCGGCCGTACATAATTAGATTGATTTGATAGCCATTCCTTCCTCCACCCATCCTTCCTCTCCACTGTTTGCTATGCCCAGTGGATTGCATTTTTCATGCTAGTGAGGGAGGCGACTCAATCACTAGCACTTGTGTTAGTATTTTAATTTTAACCAATTAATAACAGGGTTGGTTGAATAACTTGTCATCAGTTCCCTATGTGGTGGTGGAGGCCTTGTAATTTCCCCTGAACCAAAAACAATCTTGGCTCACCTCAACCCTGTGTCACCTTGAAGAGAGAGACAGCTGTCTCTAATTGAGCACTGTCTTATTATAGACTTAGATATGCTGTGTGTGTGCATGTGTTTGTGTGTGTGAATATTTGAGTGTGTGTCTGTGCGTGTGCTTTTAAATGTGAGAGTGTATGACAAGCAGAACTATGGGCGGGGGGTGGGGTTCCAGGTGTGCACCTCCTCCTAATCTCTTTCACATATTATTTTATTTCTTCTCCTCCCTCTTCAGTCTCTTCTTAGTCTCTTCTGTTGGCGTCTTTAAAGAACCTGTTTTACTATGAGCTTGCCATCTAGTTTTGTGCGTGTGTGCAGGTGACAGGCTGCAACAGGTTGTGCTGGGGGCCTGAGGGTGCAATAACACATCATGTTAGAGTTTTTGTGACAATAGTATGACTTACAACCTCAAAATGACATGTTCCTGCCATGAAAAGACACTGTTGGTCATGAAATAATCATCAGAAAAGTCATTTTTCTTTCTACTGTCTCTACTGGGTGTAAAAAAGGCACTGACACCTCTGTACACTGCTCAGGAGAATCCTTATATGTTCTTCCTATCATCTAGGATTATTTGATTAATGTTTCAGAAAAAACAAACAATGAATTCCTCTGCTATGACACCAAGAACAGACGTGTTTATATGAACTTCTTTACCCAGTTACTCCTCAGGGATCAATAAAGTATTTCTGATTCTGATTCTGTTGTCACCAGCAAGCAGTTCTGCACCAAAACATGTATGTCTACCCCCCAAAAATCACTTTAGTCACCTCAATCCAGTCACCTTAATTTTTCTCCCAGTTAGGGCTGGGCGTTATGGCCAAAAAATAAAATCTCAAATTTTTTTCAAACATTTCACAATTTACGATTTTAATCTAGATTTTTCCTTTTTCTCACTAACTGCCTAACTGATGGGATTTCTTGGGAGTTCTTTGCAGGCATGATCATAGTGATTCGGCATTGCATTTCTGGACATGCACGTTCTGTGGCTATTACTAAAAGTTACATAGACACAATCTAGATTTTAAGATTCAGACATTTTTTTTTTGCATTGATTTAAAACATAAAGTTGAATGAACTGATTTAGCACCCAGCCCGACTCCCTTTGTTCTCTGTAGAGTTGATCCAAACTTTATGTTGCATAACATCGTTAGTATGAGTCTTCTCTTTGTTGCCCTCTAAAATAAACATGGATAATCACATCTGCCTGTTTGACAACAGTGTCTGAATTTCCCCCTCTTCACGTGACTGTAACATACATGTGATATATGCTCTCAGGTCAGTCTCTGACATCATGTTTTCAGGTCAACATCCACCGCGCCTGATGGGCAGGGCAAAGGTGATATATTTCCACATGATGTGTGGTGTAACTTTCCCTCAGTGTGTACACAAAGAGACAGACCACAGCCTGTCATCTGAATACTCACAGCAAACTCACTCTCTCTTCCTCTCTCTCACACACAGACACCAGTAAGCACACTGTGTTCTATAGATATTTAGATATGCTGTTTTCTTTGAAAGGACTCTATGACTGACCATGATAATATATGCAATAATGAGTTGAATTTTAACATTTGACAACACTTTACCTTCTTTCCAATGAACTGTTGTTTTTAATGTTTCACACGCAGCTATATTGATTTATTTTCTCAGCGTAAAAGAATGCATGACAGGCCCTTTTGAAACCAGTGAAACTCAGTAGTGCCTGAAATATTGTACTGCACCAAATATGCAAAGAGACAGTACACTCCAGCCAGTGAGGTGTTTGAAAACCACAGCACTACCTGCAGTCCTGTCCTCCAGTTGAATATTTTCAGCAGTGAATTGGGACCGAGTTGTAACAAGTCCCCAGCCATCCAGGGTGTTTCTCAGCCTTTTCTCTGTCTTCTTCAGGCCAGGCAGCAGCAGACATTCAACTAACAGTCTCATAATATACTAGGACCTAAGAAAATGTTCAGCAAGATGGGATGCATATTGGACATTTTATTTCTGGATTCCAATTTCTCAATTACCAAGTCTTCAACCCAGAAATTAGTTTGAGGCTGATATGGCTATACAGCTGTTATTTAGTAAAACCGGCATCATTGGATAATCTCTTAGTGGGAAAAGAATTCCAGTGACTTTCTCAGCGGTTAGCATGAAGGAGAAGTGATGCCTTATCCATTTTGTCAGACTTTTTCATGGTGCTTTTTTGTCTCATTTTACCAGAGCTTTGGTGTTACATCCCTTTGTTTTGTATTGTGTGCTCTGTCTGGCCACTATACAATGAGCCTGACTTAGCTTCACATATGGGTTGAATTTGATACAGGAGGAACTATGATGGAGGATATGGCAAAATAAGCATGAAAGAAGTGTGAAATGCACCGTGGAAGAATTGCTTGTTAGTCATGAAAAGAAGGGAGTTGAACTTCCTTTTGCTTGTTGGATACTACTATTACTACTACTACTACTAATAATAATAGTAATAACGTTTTATCTATATAGCGCCTTTCATACAGGGGGTGTAGCTCAGTGTGCTTTACAATAAAGTGGAAAAACAAGAGTATAAAACAGGCAATTTAAAACAAGTGCAAGTGCTATGCAATAAAACCAAGCAATCAGTTGAGAAACAAAGAGTAGAGAAAACAAGTTAAGATACAGAAACAGTCAAATATGCAGATACAAATAATAAATAATAATATATAATAAAAAATAATAATAAAAACAGTTGATTACAAAAATATGTAGATACAAAGGAAGACATAAAAATTTGAAACAAAGAGGACATGCAAACAATGTAAAAGAAAAGAATAAAAGAATAAAACAAAGGAAGCGTGAGTTACTTAGTTAGCTATGTTGAATAAATAAATTTCAGCCGTCATTTAAAAAATGCTCACAGAGCTTGCTGCATGTCCCAAAGCCTTTGGTAGAAAATTCCATAATTTTGGTGCCGAGTTCAAAAAGGCTTTGCTGACGATTCTCTTATTTATTTTCTATTTATTTATAGTTTGAGTGTGGCAGCAGAGTTCGTAATTAATTGAAGTTTATGAGCAGATTGTTTTGGAGGACCAGTGAATAGGGCATTACAGTAGTCTAGTCTGCATATCAGGCCAAAGTACAGCCTCAGGTCACATAGGAATACAACCGATCTGAGAGTTTTTCCTGGTAAACAGACAGTGCTGGCATGTCCATCACAAATTAATCAATTAATTAATTACTTTATTTATTTCAGTTACTGTGGTTGACTCCCTGATTCTTCTCCTCCTTGAACCCATTTTAAAGTTGATGTGAGCACCACCTTGGGCCAGCATTAACGTTACTCTGCAGTTTTGTCAGTAGCATAACCCTTCACCTTTACCTCACACCGAGTATTACCCACAATAAGTTCAATTTAGATTTCTAGTGATGGTAATGGCTAATTTTTTTTTTTTTTTTTTTTCATTTAGCATGTCTTTTTTCCCATTTATGTCATTCCTTGTATCATGGTTTGGCTTGAATTTTTTTCAGTGATTCAAGGTCTTTATATTTAACATATACCAACAAAACACAAAATGTTTTTGTAATTGATTAGGCCTAACAGTATGAATTAAAAGCAGCGCTGAATGTTCTACCATTGCCAGAGTGTTCACTGTAATTTCACATTGTGCTCAAAATACACTTTCCATACATGAACTGTGGTGAGAACACACACAAAAAAGACACGGTTCACCACACACATTCGGTTGAGTGATCCAATGCTGGTGACTCATGGTTTTACAGTTTCAGTACAAAAGTGTTTACACCCCTAATATCTTCAGTGTCATAACATATGAGAGAGACAAAATTCTTTTAGCATAATCTCAACAGGTTGGAAGAGATGCCACTGGATGGCAAGGAAAAGGGAAACACTGAACATTCTTTATGGTCCTCATCAAAGTATTTTGTTTCATAGCAGACAGTAATAACAGACAAGCAGAGGTACATCTAATTATGGTTCATCATGCTAATATTTAACGTAGACCTGCCTGAGCAACGTTTCTACTTGGGCTAGGCAGAATGTACAGAACATGGTGCTCCAACTTGAAAATAGTAATCTTTCCTAACGGCCAGCCCCCTGAAAACACTTGGCTGCACATCATGCTACTTAGTTGCAATACACACAGCACCACGTGTGATCTGATGTATCATCGCTGTATATTTCTCTCCCCCCTGCCATTCTCTGTATCTTTATGGTATTGTGCTTTAAATGTGAAGTCTGCCTCCTGTTGGAATATATCAGCATGAACATGTCTCTTTGTCTCCAGGTGAATCATGAGCACCAGCTACAGCGTCTCTCTGGTTGGCCCTGCCCCTTGGGGCTTCAGACTGCAAGGGGGGAAGGACTTCTGTCTTCCCCTCACCATCTCTCGGGTGAGTCGAACACACACACACACACACACACACACACACACACATACACACACCACTTATGTTCCCCTCACTCCATGAAACTCACCTCGGAGGAATGTGACTCACGCTCACTATGCCATTTGCGTGGTTGCTGATGAAAGCGCGTGTGCCATCCGTCTCCAGTGTGACACTCATTGCTGGTTTTAGACACCCTCTCTAACAGTTCATGGCCCTCATCACTCTCCTTTGGTCGTGACCTGTGCACCTCAATGGCTATGGCTGCTGTCATAGGTTTTGTTGCATAACTGAATTGTAACCACGCCACACGATAATTCGAAGAAGTCCTTTGAATTTCTCCGAAGGCCATTCAGTTTATTTGGAAAATGCAGCTGATAGTTCTTAATGGCTGTTGTTATTTTGGTCATTCAGGGGAGAGATAGTGCTTAGTGCCCTGGCTCTGTCCCCTGTGTTAGTTGTGAGGTGAGCAGTTGGAGGCTAGCCTTAGTGGGGCTACATGTCCTCTGTTTGTACTCAGCTATCACAAACTGTCCTTTAATGGCTGATCTCACTGGATCCCACGAAGCTGCAGAGGGACCTCATAAGTCCAGAGTGGCATTTAGTTCTCACCCGGTTGTGTTGAGCCCTGGGTTGGGAGAGGAATGGCTTAAGCCCTGCCTGTCCAGCTCATTCCTGCTGTTGTTACACCGTTTAGGCTCTGTTTTTGTGAAGTGCAAGATGTTTGGTTATTTTGAGAACAGAAGCACTAGCGCAGTAGATGTGCACTGGCAGTGCAGTTATAAGAAGGGTTGGATTAGGAAGAACACATTCTCAGTGGGTGTGGTAGGGGCTGGCATCAGTCACAGCCAATCAAGTCAGCAGTGGAGTCTCCATTAGGGCTGGGCAATAAATAAGTAATTATCACAATACATTATTCCTCAGTATAAATACAAAAAATGTTCAATAAAATGCTGATAAATTTAAACAAAAAATTACTACACGCTGTATTATTTTGGCTGACTTAAAGAGATTAGCACAATGATAATGATGACATTTAGACAATGTGATGATGAAAATAATTTTTCATTTCTAAAACTGCCATACCGACTCACCCTTTTAACATGGACACTCGTCTTCCTCCTCCTATCTGAAGTGTTTCTCAGTCGTTGTAACATTACTGCCTGTTTGGCAGGATTAGCATCAGGCAACTTGTCTTCAACCAGTTTGATCTGCATCCTGTGACTATAACCATGCTGTTGCAGTGTTAGTACTACTTCCTGTTATGAAAGTGAAATCTCAATATCATTCCCAAGGTCAGTTTCTTTTTTTTCTCACTGTTAGGAATTAAAAAAGTAAACATGATCTTAAAATCTCTTAAGTTCTCCCATGGGTTTTTGACCTGCCAAGTTGAGACATAGTTTTGAATGTGGAAAGGCCAGTACAGCTTCTCAAACTATTTTTATGTCATGCCACCATGGTACATGGTATGCGGATCATTGTGTTGTCTTGGTGGCTGTCTGACACTGTCTTGTGAACAGAGTACCTCATGAACAAAACATGATAGAAACTTCATGTTGTAAAAGGTAAAAAAACATACACTTACTACTTATTGAGTGGATGACCTTATTCGCTTTTTGGAGTATGTTGCTGCTAAGTTAGTATATTCATGAGGAAAAAACGGGTTTTCTTGAATTTACTCTAAGTCCTAAATGCTTTGGATATGGTGCCTGATTTTTATGAATCACAGTGCAGTTCCAGGTGCCAGCTTACTTAGACATGGCCAACAGACTTTGTGAGCAGAGGCTCTGGTGCACATTTGGTGTAGTTGTGATAGGAGGACTAAACTCTCAGTAGATGTGTACAGGCAGCGTCAGTCATGGCCAATCAAAATAAATTCTTATTCCCTTTGAAAGCAGCGTACTTCCTGCCATGGCACATCGACAGTTTCGTAATAGATTAGAGAAGTCCAGACATGCTTCTTCCAAGAGGGAACTGATGTGCTTATTGGATGAGGCATGCAAAACTGCACAGTGCTTTGGGAAGGTCCTCGTACATCCTTCTAAGCACTTATGGATGACAGATATTGGTAAGAATCAGCCCTTAATCTAATCCAGGCCAGACTCTGCCTTATTACTGTCTTGGGAACGAGCATTAACATCAGATTTTCGGTGTGCATATAAACGTGTCTCTGGTTGAAGAATACAAATCCTATCTGTACACGAAGCAGTGGAAAGTGCAGGGTTCTTGAAGAGGCAGAGAAGTCCAAAAATAACAATGGCGGGGGGTGGGGAGGCACTGGATTTCACAAATTAGCTATACCTTCTCTGTATCATCTAAATACCTTCTCTGTGTCATCTAATGGTTCCCCTTTTCTTTTTGAACAGTTTGTATAAAATTGATTAGAGAAGCGTAATTAACTTAAGAGAGGTTCATCTGATTTGGGCGATGCCCGCGTGCATGGGCCTTCGCCAACTTCTGGCTCTAAAATAGCACAGAATGCCAGCGCTTGAGTTACGACGTGGCCTCAGTGGGCAGAGGTACAAGTGGAATTTTTGAGACCCAAACCGCGCTGTGCCACCCAACTTGACTCTGCCCTCTAGTGCCTTCCCGCCCACTGCAGCACAAACATGCTGCATGAAGACAAGCATGTTGACGTAGAAATATTTAATTAATGCACTCGTTATCCCAATAAATAATCTCGCTAGCATAACTGGTGATATTATTGTATAGTGCTGTTTATGGCAGAACTTTACACGGCTCAGCAGGCTCTTGTTTGTTAACCACCAGATTTAATCTGAATGGGCAAATCTCTCATCTCTGTAGAGCAAATGAGATTGTACAGGATATGATAATAAAACCATGAAACAGATGTGAAGTGAGATTATATTTCCTTACATACCTGATTTGCTTATTACTGATATGTGATATGGGTGTCTCAACTCCTCTTTCATCACCACTTCAGGCTGCCCTACACCTGAAGTGGTGGATTATATCTAAAGAGAAATGGAGACTGATACCATAGATGAGACATACTGTATATTGTTTATATCTTTGTCCTCAATGCCTGTGGGTGGTACAAAGACCTTCAAGACAGCTGTGGAGGCCATAATCACAGGGCGTTGTGGCCGTGGCTGAAATATGAGGAGAGTATGTGCCATTGTATCACTCAGAGTCTGTTGAAGGCTCTGTCTTCATCAGTGTCTCTCTCACCGCGTGGACACAGGCTGTACGTGTGTGATAGTTTGTGTGTTTCTGACTATCTGTGTCTGTGAGAGTGAGAGAGAGGGATTGGGAATTTAAACAATGCCATTTCAGTTGCCATCAGCGGAAACTGTGTTTGGGCAAGGTAAATAAAGATAACATGATGATCTAGATGGAACAATTGACTGTGCCACCCCAGGGGAGCAGTCAAAACAGCCACGAGTGTCTGGCCTCTCACACCCTAAGCCAGATGGCTACATTCCAAATGGCATCCACCACACCTCGACCCAGGCTCAGCAATATCCCCTTATTTTCAGCACAAAGGAACAAAATGTAACACTAATTTGTCTTCACTGTTTTTTTTTGTTTTGTTTTGTTTTTGAGCCAACAGTACTCATGTTCATGTTCATTAGTTGCAAACTGATGCATTCAGTTCACCATCTACCAAAAATATGAGCAGGTAAAATGAGTACCATTTGGTTAATGCACATACACAACACTGATTCCAGAATACTGCGCCTTGTTGGTGGAAATGGAACTTTCAATTATAAATGCTGTGAAATAATCCAGAAAATGTAATTGTGATTGCATGTTTGCTTATCTTTTTGAAAAACAGATTTTTACTTGCTTCAAATGTTAATGGGAATGTACACAAACTGCACCTCTCATTTTCAGGTTAGATTGCCTATTTATTTCAAAGAGATGTCAAATAATATGAATGTAGGATTAAAAAAAAAAAAATCCTCCAGGGGCTCCAATGGGCCCCCTAAAATTTATTAGACAGTTCACAGTAAAAAAGAAGCACATTTATATTGTTCATGCCTTGGCCATCTGAGCCATTGGGGCCCCCAGAAGTTCCTTTTAGAGGTTTTCGCTCCTTGCCCCTCTCAGAGTAAACATGCCACTACATAGGAGTAAGATGAAAAGCATCTCTGCCACCACAAATAAACTGTCAAAATAAACTCGACAGAAAGCTTGAATAAATCACTAAGTACAACCTCTGTGTGAAAGAGGCTTTCATAAAACCTTTTTTGAGGTCTGTGGTGGTGAGTAGCAACTTCATTGAGCATAAAAGTGGTGAATGTCCTTTGTCCAGCAGTTGTCCTGTGATGAGTCACCAGTGGTCTGGAGCATTCACAGCACTGCTCAGCCAGGCACCATGACACTCAGCTTTTCATTCCATCACATTACTGGTCAGTGACATTCCTGGGACATAGTTCCATCCCAACACATGACCACGTCATGGCACAATGAATGTATCAGATTTCTTGCTATGTGCACAGGCGTCAGTAATAAGTCTACCTCTTATCCACTTATTCAATTTTAAATCCCATTCTCACACAATGCACAGTGGACATAATACATGTTAAACATGTGCTGTTTGTCTTGGATTACAGTTGAAAATCTGATACATCCGTTTTCCTAAATCTGGAGGCCCTTTTGCTGAGGCAGAAGTTGAAGTTGGTATTCTGTTCTTAATGTGGGCTACAGAAGAGAGAGGTCAAGAGTTTCTTGGTTTAGTTATTACATAGTCTGTACTATACTTTACATGGAATGGAACGGAATGGAATGGAATGGATCTTTATTGTCATTATACAAAAATGTACAATGAAACTCCGTTGGCTTCTCTCAATATAAAAACAAAAGACAAATAAAAAGACATGTACCGTCTAAAAAAAAAAAAAAACACACATTCCACCAGTTAAACAATAAACAAGGCAGCTATGAAAGCTGTCAGCACAGGAATTAAAGACCCTGACTGTTCCTCCAGAATTTCTACCTCAATATTAAAAAAAATTAAACATTAAAGAGTATTTGGTCAATGTTCTCCTTAAAATTTAAAAATGACTTAATGGCTCCGATATACTGTTTCACCAAAAAAAAAAAAAAAAAAAAAAAAAAAAAGTACACTGGCCACACTAGCTATCTCATTTAAAAAAAAAAAAAAAAAACACATTAAAAAATATTTTTTCACAGAAGCACCATGTTTATAATGTATTATCTCCCTCTCACATCCGTGAGTCATATGAGGCCCCCTGTCCTGTCTCCCTGCTGTGGAATGTTAGTTTAGGATCAACTGTTTATGCAGACTCCCCCTCTGTGGCCTGGTGGTAGCAGGACGCTCATCTGTCCCACGAGCTCATTTCAGACACTCAGCAGTCTGATCAAGTCTCTCATCCAAGTCGTGTTTTGTTCAAAGGCTTACAGAGCACTGGAGCCATGTTTCCTATTGGAGAGCGATGTCATCACTGCCTCCCTGTTTGGACTGCACAGAGTGGCCGTCCAGGCTACTGTGTCACACAGTGCAAGTCCTGTGTGGAGGGCTGCAACTAATGATTGTTATCATTGTCAGTTAATCTAGTTTTAATGGATTAATTGCTGAAAAATTTAGTCTGTGAGCCTACTAATTTAATCTAATAATTTAGTCTGAATTACCTATAGCAGTCCTGTAAGAAATGACACGGTGGTGTAGTGTTAAGGGACAAGGGGCTAGCCTTAGGGGTCAGGGGTTAGCTCAGGTACAGGGTTAGGGTTAGGGGCAGACAGATTCTGTGTCAGGGGTGGGTGCTGGACGAGTCAATCAACAGACACATCTTAGCTGACCCGAGTTCAGATCTGAGCTGTGGCAGTGTTCGCTTTTAGGTAGCGAATATAAATTGGCTAATATTAGCTACCTAAAAATTCTAAACAAGCTTGGATTTGAACAAACAATATTAGCAAGCTAATGTTAGCTACCTGAACACGAACAGTGCTCTAGCTTGGATTTAGCTGATATTAGCAAACGTTCGGTAATATTAATTAGCTAATGTTAACCTTAACCATGACCTTTTCTTAAACTTTGCCATCATGTAAAACCTTTCCTAAGCTAAACAATAACCTTTACCTATAAACTTTCTCAGCATTTTCAATGGCTAGTTCCCTAGCTCACTAGCTAGCCGCAGACACTCGTCTATGTACTTGTATGGGTTGTTGCTGTCAAAGTTCTTCTTTAACCTGACCAGCAGCCAAAAGTAAACCAGATGATCTTACATGAGTAGAAAAAAACAAGTAGCCTAATTTCATTTTAGTGAGCTTAGTGAAACTGTAACCAGGAATATTTACTTGTAGAATAACTAAAACAGTTGATCCATTATTGAAATTCAAACTGATTGATTTGATCTTGACTAAGTAATTGACTGATTGTTTCAGCATTTGCTCTGTGTGGTGAAAATACAGTTTGATTTGAAGCTGCAAATTCCTACATATGAGCATTCTACATATCATATTTAAAATGTCAGATTTATCAGTGTGGCCATTTTAAATCCTTGGACTTGCTATTTATTAGAGGGAGGGAAAACATATGAAACCATGCAGCAGTCCAACCACGGCTCCAGTCTCCTATTAACAGACTGAGGAAACAATTGTGTCGACCACAGACCAATTTTCAGGTCCATTAGAGGCATACATGGCTATAATTAGATAGACTTTGCAATAAACTTGCATCTGTTTTTTAAGAAATGACATTATGTCAGACGTTTGTTTTGGTATGTGTTTGTAATTACATTGTATTTACAATACAATCAACCTGTCGAGGTTTAATAAATTAGGTCTAGATGATAAGCACAAGACTTACTTTGAAGTATTGCATGTGCTGTTTAATATTTAGATGGGGAGTATAAATATGAAAAGTAAGTGTTAATTTAGGAAGTAACCACCCAATATTCAATAGATAACTTGCAAAGGAAGGAAAGAGTTCTGTACATTATGTGTCCTGGTGCCAAAGTTCCCAATGCTTCACCATTTTTCTGTCACAGTAACTTACGGCTGCTCCAGCTTCTGTTTGGACAAAGCTGCAAAACTCATGAAACAATAGAAAATGTCATGTTATAACAGTGACCTCTCATTTGAAATACGTCAGTCTGTGTAAATTGTAAAAAAATATGTGTGTGTGTGTGTGTGTGTGTGTGTGAGTGTGTGTGTGTGTGTTCACTAGCATGCATCTTGGTCTTTATTGCAGGTCAGTTGGGGGTCGCTGGCCTTGCTGAGTTTTTCCTCTCCTTTTTTTATCTTCCTCTCCTTTCCTCCTCTGAGCCCCTACTCCTTTCTGTTTGTTGTTTTAGTAACATGTGATACTCCGACTGTTATACAAACTAAATTTAGCTGTGTGTAAGCAGCAGGCTTTGTGCCTCCTCATGTCTTCTCCACACATCCCCACTCTTTTGGTAAGGCTAATGTCCCATACAAATCAAATTTCAGTGAGGTGTCTGGTGAGACCGACACATTAGCAGTATGGTTGGTAGTTTTTGCATATTAGAACAGTATTGACATGGAGTTGCAATTTGCTTTGAAGCAATCAGCCCCACTTTTGGCAGCTCTGTTCTGAAAAGTGCTGCTCCTGAGCATTTCAGGAAACATCACCATGATGTTGAGGCTAGGATTAGGGCAAAAGAAGGGCTGTCACCTGGTTAGGTATAGGCAACAAAACCACTTGGTTAAGGTTAGGGAAAGGTTAGGTTAAGGCATCAAAATGGGACCGGGACACACACAAAATGTCTCGCTGGAAACAGGAATCAAATCGTATGACCAAGCTGCAGCATTTGATACCCTAATCCAGCAGCTTTTCCATCGTGCCAGTTTTGTAATCTCTTTTTATGGTCTTGTCTTGTGATGTGATCTTTGCTGCGTGAAATAATGTACCCTCTTAGTTTACTGTATTCCCAGTGCAAATTTCATTCATGCCTGGCACTCTAAGTCTGATTGGTGAGACACTGAAGTTGTTTATACTTTGTTTATAAGTTGGTTTATGAACATGAACTTAAATCAGTAAGTATTTTATGGTAATTTAACCCAGAACTTTAGATGAGTGACAGTTTTTGCGTCAGAAACCATTGAGAATTGGATTTAGGAACCTTTGTGCATGTCAGTGTGCATGTCAGGAATTCTTCGGGTTAATTATTAAAGCTGAATGGAGCACAACAATTTTAAGTTATTTTTATTGCGTTTTCAAACAGAGATATATAACCGCTGCTTTTGTGAGGATTTTACATTTAGTCTGGTCTAACTGTAAACACAAGTCATTTGTCATGCTTTTTTATATAGTTTTACATTGGTTCTCTCATGCAGTCTCAACCTATCAGCGCACGCTCAATCCACAGTGTGGAACACTGACCTGTGGAACACTGACCTGTGGGTTTTCCCTAAAATATTTAAGTCACAAAACTACCCACATGCAAATCAGGAGGCTTTTAGGGGCTGGCTGGAGATTTTACATGACTTGTGACATTTTGACCATTTGAAAGAATCTGTACATGTTAAATGAGGACTGGCGTTGGCATTGTTATGTATTTTTAAACTTAAAAAAAAAGTGTGAAAGTATTCTTGGGGAAGAGGTGATGAGCAATTAACTGAAAGAAAAACTCCTGACTTAAATGTACATTTTTCATATTATTCAAACTGAGAAAATTCCAGGTATCCATATTTTTTATTTATTTATTTTTTTATTACATTTTTTTTTCATTAAAATTAAAATAATGTAGAAATAATTGTTGTGTATTGCGCAGCTCAACAGATAAAGAGTAATCCGGCCTGCCCTGGTCTGACAAAGAGCCATCTCCTTTGCCAGAGTTCAAGTCCAGAAAAAATAAATTCAAGCGGTAGAAAACTCCCCCTGGCATTTCAGGAAACCACTGAGACAGATAGCTTTGGTCTGCACTATGCAGAGGCCAAAAGGGATAAATTCCAATATGCAGAAATAGTATTAACAATGTGGCTGTATTTTTTATCTGTCTCCTGTGTCAAGACCTCCTGAGCATTTTTATACAGTCCTTGAAAGTGAATTGGAATAGGAACAACCCGAGTCCCTCCAGTACTTCACAGCCTGTTATGATACTCATACGGAAGCAATATGAGGCTCCTCTCCTCCCATCCCACTCCAAATCATCAATATAATATATAGTGTTCATTCCTTTTGAAGAGAGTATGATGGCTATTTCATAGGTTTGATTGAGATAGCGTTGTGCCATGATGGTGTCTTATGAGCATTTTACTGTCCAGTTCTTTTGTGCCAAGGTTACAAAGAGGTAAAAACAGAAAGCACCATGTGGGACAGACAGTGATTTATAGACACTGGGAGAACTGGGAGAATGCCCTGAATGTTCAAATATTAGATGGTTGTGGTGTTTTTAAGTTATGTGTGTGGTTACCTCCTGACCAATTTAAGCACTAATGCACATTGTCTCGTTTCACAATATTCAAATTAGTGCTGAGAATAAGAATTTAAAAAAAAAACTGCTCTCATTCCAGATGTTCTGCAGGAGTAAGAGAGACTTTTGGTTTTGATAACCTTACTAAAGCTAGTGTTGAGATTTGAATTGTGCGGTGAGCATGAGACAAAAAAAAAAAAAAAAAAAAGATTGGAGGCAGACCTTATTTATGGTGAAACCACTGGCCAGAATATGGATCCAAAACCATATCAACACTGCCACTTTTGTGACTGCTGATTAATGTCACATGGAGGCAGAATGTGGAAAAGTCAAGCACAAGGCAAAAGCCGAGCCAACCTGATGAGTTTGAAATGAAAGGCGTGTTAAGGTGATAACTGTGCGTGGCGCTCAGATAGTCATTTCCCACAGGGCAGCAGATAAGAAGAGCAACTCGATTAATCTTTCATTTGTTTTTTGGCACCATTTTTAGCATGTTTAAAAATCTGGTTTATCTGGTTCGTATTAAAAAAAGTTTTCAGATCACATATGGGTTTAGAAGAGAGCTGTTGACTGTAGTGTGTAATCACAGTAGTCCAGTATGATCTGCCTGGTGCCTGTCTTCAGCTGTATTCAGGGCAGCTGCTTCCAATCTCCCTGATGCCACGGCAGAGGTAAAAGAATTACTATTGTTCCAGTAAGCTATCACTTGATTTTGATCAAGATCCCTGCCAATATTGGCTTCTTTTGTCTGATGAAAAATGGTTAAAGAGACATTCCTCCTTTATTCAACATGCAAGAGAAAGAGCTGAGAACCACCTTTCTGCGCTGTGTAAAACCAGGGTTTAGTTAAGCATGCTTCCTTAAATTCATTCACATGGTCCTGCTTCATGGTTCTAGCTTGGGCTCAGGAAAAGAAGGCACATCTGACCGCCAGCCTTGCTCACTGATGCTGGCATGACGTGTGGCTAACTAAGATATCTAAGATAAGTAACCTAATGACAGGAACTTGGTTTATTTGTTTACTCGAGAGAGCAGCAAAATGTTGACATGTGTACCAGACTGCAAGAGTCTTTGGTAAGAAAGGGCATTATTTCCACTTTCTCTCTCGAAATGAAGAACATCAAATACAATGGGTAACACTAATTTGGAACAGAAAATGTGCCCCATTGCAGCTATGAAGAGGCATGTGTAGCAAGTGCATAGCAAGTACAATTTCTTAGAGGATTTTAAGACAACCTGTGGGGAGGCTTGTGAATGTTTAGGAGTGGTGCTGTCCTGTCTCTCTTACCCAGAGAGTCAGTCTTTTTTTGTATAGGAAAACCATATACAGTAAAATCACGTGGATACTAGAACTAGAATGGAATTTATATTTTGTCCTGCAGCTTAATAATAATAAAACAAAATGTTGGGCATCATTTAAATGCAAAAAGTTAAAAAGCAGTTCTATACAACATACAAGATAAATAACATATTTCTTGTTTAGTGAATTTCCACCAACAACACATTGTGTCATGATCCCCAGACGTAGCCAGTGGATATGGTTATGTGTCTAAGAGAACCTTAATTGGATGAGTCTTGCAGGGATAAAAAGCAAGCCATGATGTGGTTGTAGAAAATAAAAAGATGAAGAAAAGGCTCACTCTGCCTAATGTATCATGCCATCTTAAATAGGAAGCCCTTTATTCCTTTATATTGGCCAAAGTTGGCTTGTTGAAGTGGAATGGGAATCTCAGACTACTACCAGTTCCTCCTGAGACTGCACCCACTTTTGTGCAGGCAGCAGAAAATTCAAATTCCAGCCAGTTCTTCACCAACACCCAGGAGGAAGAGGATCATGTCATTTTGATCATCACCCTCTACCCAGCCCAGATGCTGTGATCAAGAGAATACATTGTCCTGACAGCAAGACATACACAGACACATCTTCATCTGTTAAATCAGCTAAAGGCTTGATTTTTTTCCCCCGACGTGACAAATGCAGTCACATTATAAAGGCACAAGTAACATGGCAGAATTCAGGAATGTCTGCACAGTAAATCACTTCACTTCTATCACCATTCACACACTCACAACACATGCCTTGCTACATTCATTGCTAAAGACAAAGACATGTGTTATCTAGAAATATGTATTTAAATATAACATAATATTGGTATGATATTCACTAATGTGGCAATTTGCAATTAATAATGTAGCAACATGAAAATCTCTCATTCGGAGTTAGATGGACTAGTCACTGTTGAGGCTACTTTAATTGTCAGACAGTAGTTTTCTGTCGTACGGGGCTATCAGGTAGTTTGTAGTATTTGCTGTTTGTATTTCCTGAAGTTGTCGATGCATGGTGTGTCCAACCTTAAAAAGGCAGCAATATCCACAAAAATTCAAAGTGCGTCTTCCCTATTCTGAAACAGAAACATCTAAATGTTTTTTGTTTCCAGCCCCACACACTGATGTCAACATCTAGTAAAAAAAGACTTGTAGTATATAAAAGACTGTGTTTATTATGCATGGTCAGCTGAAACATGTTTTATTCTTCAGTACACTTTCACGTTTGAAGAGCTTTGACCAGATATGGGCATGCATAGGATTTTATAGATGCCATTGCCAGTTACAGTTTCAACCGTTGCCTAATGCTTTTCAGATCAAGAAGCGAGGGAAAAATATGGATACAATTTACAACCTTCAATGTCATTCATAGTTGGATAAAAGAAGGAATGAAATGAGATTGCTGCAGTATTTCCATGACAAACCTGAACGAATAAGTGTGAACTTGCATGCAAGAAAGACCTGCACACTGGTATACTGCACACTCACTTAACATTTAATGCAGTGACAGCTGTGGCACGATAGGGAATTTTGCCTTTGTGAGCAATATTGCAGTTTGCAAGTCCATAATTTAGTTAATCCTACAGTTACTTTGTGTAATCTCCTTTTACTAAGCACATATTTAATTTAGTTTTTACAGTCAGGGTCATACTGGACTGTTGCATCAATAAATTTCATTGGTTAATGTAAAGACAATGTGCTTATTTCAGACTGCATTGTGATTGGCTGTCTGCTTTATTCTGAATCAGAAATATGGGTGATCCTGTAAAACAGAGCAACGGTTTACTCTCCTTCTCTTCTACTACTCCTCTTTTTGATGGATTAGATTATCAGTGACAGCAAATTTAAGGATGGGGATGTTGCAGTAAACCATGAAATTTATGCTGTAATGTGGTTATTTGCCTGTAAGCTGCAACACAAATACGAAGCTTCCTCTGGTGTGAGGGTTGTCATTATGCTCACTGAAAGTATCCATTTTTTTAGGTCCATTATGGGAAGGGATGAGTTAGTTTAAAATGTCCCGATTCCTTGCTGTGATGTAGTGCCAGTCTTTGTGTTGAAATACATTCACCATCACTTATGCAGCCTATTGTTTTCAGTGCTTGTCATCAGTTAGTGTCATAAGTTAGTCACTATGACTGTTCACGTTGATGTCTTAACTGTACAGTAACAGTGATAATCTCTTACGTCCATGATAGCAAACATCCTGTGTTTTCATGTCTAGATGGATAGTAGTTATGCAACTTAATTCCTGTGCAAAATGTCTGTAAATGGCTTTATTAGTGCTGATCTCTATTTTTGAATATTCCTTACTGAAAAAGATCCTAACCTGCCATTGCACTTGATCTCAGGGGTCAAAGTAAGAAAAATCCTGTTTGGCCAAATATCACACATGTTGGAAAAAACAGAAATGTTACATGTAATGTTAATAGTATTGTGGTTAAATCTTTAGTTTTTTTCTTCTCTAAAATCATGAATGCATCTAGCGTCAGAAAACTACTCCCATTCAGTGTAAATGAACAAATATGAGGTTCCATTTGTCTAGGAGAAAGTCTGAAAGGGTGAAACAGGGGCCAAAATGCTAATTATAATGAACCAAAAAGGCCCAATCTAAACCTTCCTAGAGCCTTTAATCAGCCGTGGATGAAGGTCGAAGCTGGCGTTGGCACTCGGCTTGAGCACCACTGTCTATAAGAGCCTATTCACATCTTCTGCCTCAGCAGTGCTCGTCAGCTAGGTTTGTTTCTGACCTGACTAAAGAGCATTCAGCATTCAGTCTGGGGTTGGTCCTGCTTTAGGAATGTGTTGTTTTGTTTGCGTTGTCATGGTGATTTGCCTAAGAGTTCCAATGTGGGTCTGCCCGACGTATCTCCTGTTATTCAGTAGCCTGATTGATGTAGTAAGAGACTCGAGTCAGACCATGACAACCGTCAGTCCACCTCTGTTCAAGTGCCTTTAATTGGGATGTTTGGCTCGGAGGAAGGGAACACTTGCCATTTGTCGTCTCCCTGCTGTTGCATTGTGCCCCTCTTTCGCCTCGTATTTTCTCTTGTCTTTCCTCTTCTTTACTGTTAGAGCAGATTGTGCAAGGTGTTGTGTGTGAGTAGGCATAAAAGACATGACTTCACCTGTTGCCCAACCTCTTGACTACAATCTGTAGTTTATGGGCTATGACGTCTGACTGTGCCAGCCCAGCAGGTTGGAGTAAGCTCCACTGTGTTGGTGGAATGCTTTCTTGATAGATTCATGCCAGGGATTCTGCAGGGTAAACCGTTTACTACCCTTCTTCTTAATCATCTTTATGGATGGAAGACATGCAGGAACCTGAAACTGGAACCTCATGTTCTTTGGTGTGTTTTAAAATGACGAGACAACATTTGAAAGTCATCAGAGCCGTTTCAATCTCTGGTCTTATTGTTGTTGCACGGGCACTAATAAATGTGTTGAAGAAAGTTCGCTTTAGACACATGCTTTTTTGATTAATCCAAATCAGTTACAGAGTGACAGGGAGTGGATCTGCTCGGGGGAACATTGCGTTGCGTGTGTGTGATGACATAACGTTAGGGAGATAGACCGTCCTCTCCATATAAGGCCCTCTGTCAGGCTTCCAGTCTGCCTCCACGGACATGACAAGCATCGCTCAGGCCCTCAGCTCTCACCACAAGTCACTTCCTGTAACATGAATTCTCCAAAATGAAAGGACCACAAAATGCTCGGCCTCACTCCGTAATTTAGACATTCTTAAAGGCTGGCTGCTGTGTGTCACTGTGTTGAAAGCAGGCAGGAACATGCTCATCAGCATGGAACATGATTCATATTCCACTGGCGCTGACGTGCGTGTTATCTCTGTTGTGATAAGAAATCTAAATGCGTCGATGGATTTAATGGACTTATGAAGACATAAATCTCCCTCATTACCTTCCTCCCTTATTTTGAGTAATGTGTGAAACTGAAAGCCTTCGAGTTAACAGTCCCACTGTCGTGATAGTGTAGTGAAATGGGGTGATCAGGAGAAAACTGATCTGTTTAATGTTAGTTGAAATGCAACCAGGATTTGGGCATTTTGAGGCAACTTAATCCACTGGACACGGGATGTTTCAGGAAGGATATTGCAAGTCATAAATCAAGCAGCAAAAAGTAGTTTAATCCAAAAATGCTGCTGTATATTTGAAAGGCATCTCTTGCTTTGGCCCACTGTCCTCATATTCTCACCAAAGATGATCTTTTCCTTCATGTGTTCTCTCTGAATTATTTTATTGTCTTACAAAGAATAAGGCGGTTTGTCTGTTAGCACCTTAATCTGAGTAGTCTTTACAATACCCCTGATTTTTGTGATTCCCAGCACCCTCTTCATCCCCATATGATTAGATCTCTTATCATTCAGAGTGCCTCTACAAACTGAGAAGCTAATGAAAAATATTTTTAGCGGCCATGTCATAATTTCTGGTGTACTAAAGGACATCTGCCACGAGCCCTCAGATAGAGAGGCCAAATATGGTGTAATGTGTTGTAGTCTGGCTTCATTTCTCGGAGCTGAGGCCTAAGATGTGTAGTGTGCAGCAGCCATTCATTACCAGTAACTTCACAGCAGTAAAAGCAGCACTGTGGAGAAGACCACAGCAGGAAGCAGACATTACATGGCTGGAATCCCATTCATCGAAAGGCCACAGGAAAGACATTTCATTCATTTGGAAAACAGCTTCTTTCTCATCTGCCAAATAAGTGGAATAAGAAGCTGTCTACTTGCTTTCCCATCAAACAAAAAGAAGTTGTAATAAGGGTCTCAATGAAAGAAAATTGTTTTGCTTCACAGTGTGGAGTGATTTTTTTTTTGTTTTTGTTCTGTACATGTGCAAGCGCACAAATTTAATAATGTTATACGGCTGGTAATATTTTACCACCCTTCGCTAAAATGTCAAGTATAAAATTTTCTTCCTTAGTCATGCACTACTGGGAGAGTTGAAATAGTGCAGCCAGGGTTACTGTGCATTACTTATCAGCTCTATGTCACGAGTCTCTCCGACCTCTCTAGATTTCTGATATTTATAGCCTGGGGTTGTCAGGGATTCTTACTGTAACATCTGTTTGTTTTGTACCCATGTGAGAAAGACAGCGCCTGTCTGAATGACCCTGGGCTTTATAAAGTGCTCATTGTTGACTGCAGAGTCAAAAGCATTAAAAACAGTCCACCATAAAGTTAAGCCCATTTTTCTCAGCATCATAAAGGCATGCCAGCCTATCTTTCTAAGCACCATTTGTCATGGAATGATAAATGTTCAAGGAATTACTAAATATAGAGCATTGCGGTATGTGGTATTGTCTTTTCTCTTCTCCCTACAAGGAGAGAACTTCAGATCTCTCTCTCTCTCTCTCTCTCTCACACACACACACACACAAACACACATCACTGCACATACACTCTCATGCACACACAGTGGGTGTGGGAGAGAGAGAGAATGGAATTTATGTTCCTGAGATGTGATCCTTCATTCATCAGTCCTTCAGCGCCCCGTCTCTGTCACTTAGATCTAGGACAGTGTAGTGGACTGTCTGTGGGAAGTCACTGATTGTAATGGGCTTTGCATTGCTGAAGAATTTCTTTTTTTTTTTTTTTTTTACCGAAACTACATGAGTCAAGTGTGACTCAATAACTGTTTGCAAGTTTATGTGAATCTCAGAGTGACGGGGTGAATGGGAGCTACGTACATGCCTGTGTTGTGAATACCTCTTTGTGAGCGGCTCTGTACTCGTCTAATAGCTCTCCATGAGGTTGGTATGCATACATTAGCCTCAGCTATGCTTTCTATACTTCCTACCAGCATTCTGATCTACTTGATAACACCACCGAAAAAAAAGGACAACTCCAAAACCATGTGTTGCACTGGACCCTCAGGGCACCACTACCTCACTTCCTCCTCTTTCCCTCTCTCCCTCCCACTCTTTCCCCCATTCTCTCATTGTGAAGTTCAACACAATAGCTGACTTGACTTCCATACATTCACTGTATCCTCTTGGCTCCTTTTGAAACGAGGGCTGAGTCTTTTTGGAGTTACCTAACCCAAACAAATTCTTAAGCCGTGCAGAGAGGGAACATCTTGTGTCTCTAGGCTTTATGTTCCCCCTCATGCAGTTCTCTTAATGAAAGTGAATAGGGCATTGCCAAGCAGAACTGGTTCATGTAAATACCCTCCAGTGTTAGTCACAAACCTTGAGAGCTGCCTGAACCCCCCACCCCGCAAAAGACACACAACACTGATATTTTTGACATATATTTGACATTGAGGTGGCACATTTCCTCGCAAATTTTTAGAATGTGGTGATGGAGGTTATTGATTAAACCAAGCTTGGCTAAACCAGCCATTCTAATCCTACTTTTATAGCTTATCTAGTTTATTTATCCCCCTTCTCCCATGTAGTAGTGCCCCTCTTCGTTACCATTTTCAGTCTTAAATCATCGATAGACATCTCCTGAATTGCCACTGAAACAAGTGCATGCCATGTTACTTAATAGTGAGTGTTGAGAGATGAGGCAGGGACATTGTTACAACAATGGTAACGTGAGCGATATATATTATAGGTAACGTGAGCGATATATATTATAGGTGACACACGCAGAACCCTTGTCTGTTTCTGGATTATCACCCGTCACAGTGGCTGTACATTTGACGAGTGTGTAAGGGAGTGTTGAGTGATTGATGAGGTGTGCAGAGCGTTGTGCAATCACCAGCCAATCACCACACCTGGTGGAGAGTCATCCCCACGTCACCGTTTCCTCAGGTTTCTTCCTGTCAGTGGCATATTCTATGTTTAGTGCATGCATCTTAACCCGACCCTGTCGCCTGGGAAGGAGACAGGCACGTTTGGGATTTCTGGATTCTGTGCAGTATTTTGCTCTGAACCTACGATCCTACGAACCTACGAAGTTTCTACATTTTTTAAAAAGTCTATAATCACATACTGCAGTTTGCCTTAATCAGCAACCCTCTGCTTAAAGTACACATGCAACATGTTTTCTTTACATTTTTAGATACTGTATATACACTACTCACAAAAAGTTAGGGATATTTGGCTTTCGGGTGAAATTTCAGGATGAATCTAAAATGCATTATAACCTTTACAGGTGAACTTAATGTGACCTTCTGTAAACTTTTGAATGCACATGTCCAACTGTTCAGTGTTTCAGTACTTTTTGCACAAGTTGCTGTTCTCTAACAAGGAGTTTAACGGCAGAATTCACATCAGGTGTTTGATGCTCCAGTTCATCGAGGTCGTATCATTAGGGAACGGCTGCTGGAGACTGGGGTACCTCAGATGGAGTGGCCTGCACTTTCTCCAGACCTGAATCCCATAGAAAACCTATGGGATCAGCTGAGTCGCCGTGTAGAGGCTCGGAGCTCTGTACCTCAGAACCTCAATGTCCTGAGGGCCGCCCTTCAAGAAGAGTGGGATGCCATGCCTCAGCAGACAATAAGTCGACTTGTGAACAGCATGAGACGTCGCTGTCAAGCTGGAATTGATGCTCAAGGGCACATGACAAGTTATTGACACTGACATTTTTTGTTGTGGTATATCCACCACTGTTGTTGGCTTTTGTTTCAAGAAATTGTTTGAGATGAGGGAATCACCAGTGCAAAGCCAAATATCCTTTTTGTGAGTAGTGTATGCATATGTTTTTGTTCTTAGGCATCCTAGAAGTACCGAATAATACACTATTACATACACAGGCTAATCATTATCTGGAATTTACACACATCCGCATTTCAACAACAGGGGTCACACACTCACTCAGCTAGGGACACGCACTATTCTTGGCTGACCTGCTCATGCAGTCCACTTTTCTCTGGAGAAGATTTAATAATATGACTGAGAGAGGGGCCGACAATGGAGTCAGTGACCTGAAATACAAATCTAGGATTATGGCAGTTGGTGACAAATTTAGTGAAAAATGTTGACCTTGTGTCAGTAATTGCATTCTGATGACTCGACATTGGATTTTTTTAGAATGCCTAGAGATTCTTGAAGTCTGCTCGCCTTCCTTTTTCACTCAGCTCTCCTCACTCTTTTAATAGACGCCGTGTGCTTATTTAGCCAAAGCAGAGGATTGGGTTTTATTATTTTAGTTTTAAATAGAGCAATAATGTCGAGAATGGTTAGGCATCTGTTGTTTAAATCATCTGTGTTCCTGAGATGATGACATTGGCATTGGCTGGGAAGGCCTTGCAGCATTTCCTGGCAGAATTAGCATTGAGGATGCAAGTTTGAACAGTAACGCAGGGTTTGGCAGATGGTCTGAAACACAGAGATCTGAAGTTTGCACATCATTCAGCTTAAAACCACAGGGCAGCACCAAGTCAAGACAGTGATTCTTGCAATGACTGGTCTCTTTTAGTTGAAACACTCGGTAAGATTAATAAAATCAGCAAGCAAAAGAGGTCAGCGTATTCTTGAATAAAGCCCGTGATAAATAGGAGGCTTTTAAACCAAGTCATGCAGTAGAGGGATGTTGTGGTTGACTGTGAAACTGAAGAGCTCAAAAGTATCAAAAGTGCCTAGAGAGATGGGGGAACAGCTGGAATCGTTTTTATGGATTACAGCCAAACCACCACCACGTCCTGACAGCCTAGGCTGATGAAAATATGAAAAAAATTGGTTGGTTTTTTATTAGAACCACACAGTTACCCTGGCCTAGACATGTTTCAGTGATCATAAAACGGATAGGTTGTTAGGCGTAATGAAATCTTGTTTGACAGAGATCTAACATTCAGCAGTTCAGTGAGGTTTAAGGTAGCTGGCGAAGGGAGGGATGCAGATTGAGATTACTATTTCTGGGGTGCAAGAAAAAACTTGAGATTTACCATAGACAAGGTTGTGTATATTATAATCAACAGTTTGCTCCAAAGCTGCAGAAGTGAGAGTTACTGACGCTGATAAAAATGAAACTATGCCTGGAGGAAGGTGGTGTTCAGTCACATGGGGAGGAGAGTGCAGTGTGGAATAGGTTAGCTAGCATGTGGTTAGTGTATTAGAGGTGCTGGAGCAGTCAGTGGGGTCATGGTCAATCGTTCACTTTTGCTTATGCTTTGGCTTAGTCTTCAAATTCATTCAATTTAGCTAATTCATTTCCTCATTTAACTTAATTATATTTATTTGCAAAACATAATGATTCAGTATATTTTTTTTTTTATCCCAAGCTGCAGTACATTTGAAAACAAAACCAAGAAAACTGCATGCTTTCTAAATCAAAGCCATGAACATTACGTGTTCTTTGTTAGTTTCAGTCATCCTTATTGCAGTGTGTTGGCCATGTACTACTTTTTAGGCCACTTCAGCGTTTGAATTACATTTTCAAGACATCCATCCCCAGTGAGACATTAAAGTGGCCAACATGCACAGAGAATATAGACACATTGAAAATGTATATTGATTTTTGTGCTTGCTGAAAACATTATGCATGTTTTTATCCTTATTTTTTTTCTATGGACTCCAGCAAGAATGGTTAATTAGTTGAGGTACAAATAAATACACAATAAAAACACAAATAAATGGTGCAAGTAGAGTCCTGTCCCATATGACCATCAGAGGGAGGCATGATGGACACTGTTTAGGTGAAGATGATAAGATGCAATTTTATGTAACCAAGGTTATGTAAGACAGGTGATTATAGGAAATGAATCAATACATTATTTACACCACCTTTTTGTTGGTTTATGACTATTATTATTACTTTTATTTGGCTGTGTGGATCAAACTATTACCAAAAAATATGTTCTGTTTAGGGGATTAATAAACCATGAAACTGCACCCAATATGATTTCAGGATGAATAAAAATAGAGCAGAATTGCATGCCTATAATGTGTTTATACATAGTTTGTTAGAGAAAGCTGTCAGGCTTAGCATACAGTAGTAGTAGTCTCTCTCTCTCTCTCTCTCTCACTCTCTCTCTCTCTCTCTCTCTCTCCCTCGCTCTCCTCAGGGTTTAATAACATTAGCTCTTGACTCTTGTAACCATCCCTGACCAATTATAACTGAGAAGCTGAGATGTGTAACCAAATGCAATATGAATGCTGTGCCTTGTTTGGTGCTAAGATTTTGCATGATTAACGTTATTTTTTTTGTTGCATGTGTCATTGCAGCTGACTGATGGGGGCAAAGCAGCCAAGGCTAAGATCAACGTGGGAGACATCATTCTGTCTATTAATGGTATTTCCACAGACAGCATGAATCACCTAGAGGCCCAGAACAAGATCAAAGCTTGTACAGGACAGCTGGACCTGACTCTGCAGAGGTAATAGTTACATGTGTGTATACACCAGCACACACTTTGTTCATGTTATATCATACCCACAGGGTCCCTGAAACAACACACGGGTCTCTGGTAATACGTTTGTTTTCATGATTTATCTTTTTTTTTTTTAAAACTAACTATTCAAGAATAGATTATTTAGAAGTGACACAAGTCAATGGTTTTAGATCTTTGAGAAATACGCATGAAACTCAAATCCATCTTGAAAAACTAGGATTTTTCCATTTCCATTTTCAACAATATACAGTATAAAAAGCTTAGTGAAGCAGTTTAGGGCCAAATTTTTGTCAGTGCTGAAAAACTATCCCAGTGCCAAGGGGGCAGTGCAATGCACGCTGGAAAGACATTCACAAACCAAGTCATTTTCATCTATAGCAAGACCAGGCAGACCTAAAGTGACCACACCATCTGAGGAGCTGTATATCAAGCTAACATTTTTATGACACAGAACGGCATCCAAGATACGGAGCCAACTGAAAGAAAAGGGCCTATTCCAGTTAGTAAGAGTACAGTCAAAAAGATGATTGGCAGATTGTAGCCTCAATGGGAGAGTAGCTGTTTCCAATCCCCTTCTTTGATGACAAAACATGTTAAAGGCCCTTTTCAGCAAGAAGGTGTATTGGTGTAATGGTGTAATGCAGTGGCATAGTGGATGTCTTTCAATCAGCGTATCTCAGGACAGGCAGACATCAAATCACTTCAACTTGAACCACTTTTGAGTTAAGGAAAGCTCTTAATGCCCTACGTAAATTGATACACTCTTCAGTTAAACTGGATAGTGATGTACCTGAGGGATCTGAGACGGCATATCAGTGCCATTGTAGGGAAAAAAATGGAGCTGGGGGAGAGGGGGTAATATTCTGAGAAAAAAATGCCAGAATTTCTGAGATCAAAGTTTTAAATTAATGAATTTTTCTAGTAAATTTTTGACTTCATAATCTCAGAATTTTCTAGTTTTTTCTCATAAACTTGTGAGTTTTTGTCTCGTACATTTTCCACCAGACCATTCAAGATTTTTCTTGTAAATTTACAACTTTAATCTAAGAAATTCAGAGCTTTGTCTCGGAATATGACCCCACTCTCCCCTGGCTCCATGATTCTTTTCTCCCTATAATGGCCCTAGTATGCCGTCATAGGAATCAGTTGTCAGTTGATAGAGAAAAATTCCAGTTGGCAATGGGTTTTCACACTTTTTCATGTTCAGGACCCCTAAGCTGACGTTGTTGTTGACATTGTTTTACTCAAAAGACGGAGGGAAAACACAAACATGTCCCAGGCTGTAAAGCCTGATGACAGAGAAGCCCAGAATGGTTTGCATGTTCTGTCATTCCATCACCACTTCAACAAGATGAAGGAGTCTTGTTGCTTTAATCGTGGGAAAATAAGCCTAAAATAGCCCCGTCCCAACAGCTGTATGCAATCTAGCGGGTGTAATGAATGTGCAATGAAACATCAAACATCCTGCCCTCACCATACATTGAAGCTATGACTAAAACTCCACATTACACATTTGGGCTTGCAGTGACAAAGTTTTCCTCTTTGCAAATGACACATGACAATTTATTTTTAACCACACATGAGGTAAGTAAAAATCTGATTTCACTCATTTAAATATATTTATGTTACATCATGCTTGCATGTTTTGCAATTATTAATTATGTAAGCATGCTGTGTTCCCCAGCTGGCAGGAGCCTATGTGGTACAGAATTTGCACTTCTGTCATTTATCGGTGTGATATAAACATATTCTGTATTTTATGTGTATAATGACTTTTTTCCCCATGCATGCAAGTTTCTTTGGCTAACAGGTTGCATTTAGTGAAGTTACATTGAGAATGCTGCTGTTATTGCATTTGCTGCATTTACATATGCTCTTATTCTGTGGCACAGGTCCACTTTAGAAATAAGAACTTTAGAAACAGTGTTTGTAGTGCAATGAATGATGGGACATATTGTCTTTATTCTACTGGGTTCTAACTTAGTTACAGCTTCATCTATATAGTAAGGGCAAAATGCAGCTGAAACAAACTCCATGTGTCAGGCAACACTCTCTCAGTTCATATCTTTCAATGTGAGTTATGGCTCTGATGCTGACTGAGAAGACTATTAAGGTCACAACAACATTCCAAGAGTGCATTAGTGATGACTAGTGTGACTTCAGCCTGCTCACATGATGTCACACTGTCATGCTTCATCCTGTTGGCAGTGACGGAAAAAAGCCTGAACTTGCATATCCAAGTCCCTCTAGTGCAGGTGTGTCAGCAGGAAGGGTGACAGGGTTTGTATGATGAAAACACTGTTCTTATAGCACAACATATGCATTTTGTAAATTGCATGTTGTCAAGTCAGACCTTCTCAAGTGAGAAATGTTGCTAACCAGGATCATGTGTGTACGTAAAGTATAAACACTACCCTAATCTGGACCAGATAATAATATCATATCTGTCAATACTTCAAACAAATAATCTGGCCCCCATGAAGGTCTCACTTGAACGAATGTGGCCCATCTCCTGCTATGAGTCTGACAGCACTGATTTAAAGCACTGCATGCCATGCAGTCTGTGGAATCTATCTATCTATCTATCTATCTATCTATCTATCTATATGTTTACAGCTCTCACTAGATGAGTCTGAATCAGCTAAGAGTTGTTATTTGTCCTGTGAGTGAGGGAGAAAGCAGGCTGCTCTCGCCACTGCCAGGACTGTGGTCCCAGCCAGAAGAGGACATTTAATTCCTGTCTGTGTGCTCAAGGGGAGAGTATTGTTTTTAGAGCTATAGTGAAAATTATTTAGTGCTCTAGTGTTTGTGTTGTGAGGAACTGTGTTTGCTCAGGCTGTGTGTGGCAGTGGTGGTTAATTTGGGCTGACTTTGCTGGTGTCACTGCACATGTAGAGAAGGAACAGCACTTGCTAATAGTTTGCTGTTGTGATGAGCAAACATATTAGTTGTATAGACTGAGTGTTATAAATATAATAAATAGAAAATAGTCTTTCTGTCCTCTGCCACTAGAGTGTTGGCAAGCATGTACAGTCCTTCATATCATAGTGAGCTTTACCTGTACATAGCATGTTCCAAAATAATATAGTTTGCATAAGGCCATATATACAGTAGATTTTTCCATACATAAGCAAGTCGACTGTTTTTTTCCTCTGATTTGTACTGATCTATTATTGAAACCTTACGCAGAGTCTAAGTTGCCGGTTTTGCCAGGAGCCTGTGGGAAGTAGCCATAGGAAAGAATGATAATTGATGTTTATTTATTGTCATTGAAATATGCAGCACAGGGCAATCAAACACCACTCCCCCAAGGTTGTGGCTGGCTGCACCTGGTTCCAAAACCTCAAAGATAAAACAGACCAAGACAGCAAGCTCTGAAAACCAAAGCGTAGCCTGATGTTTCACACAAGTACTCACGTCAGCTCCTCCAGCCCAGCAGAGCGCCGCAGGAACGGATCAGATTCTGCCTGTTGCAGTGCGGCTCTGTGGATGTGCGCACATGTGTGCAACAGGAAAACATGTAGCTTCAGGGTACAGTTACTCTAGAGCAGGGGTCAGTGTTTAACATCTGTCTTTATCTGTCACTTGTAATACTGGGTGACTCCCAGGCCTTTTAGAACTTTTTCTTCACCTCAAAAACAAACACATTCACTACAAGTGGAAAAGGCTGACACCCACATGGTTTGGGTTGAAAGATGGCTGATTAGGGCCATTGTACGGAAAACAAATAATTATGGAGCGCGGGGGGTGGGGGGTGGGGGGGTGTTAATATTTCAAGAAAAAACTCAAATTTCCAAGATTAAAGTGGTGAAAGTACAGGAAAAACTCACAAATTTATGAGAAAAAAAATTGAGATTAAAAAACATTTACAAGAAAAAACACAGAAAAGGAGTTTTTCTTTTACTTTTTGGTCAAGGAGCCACATGGCTTCACTTGGGACAGCTGAATCAGCCACACACTGCAGACGCTGGTGCTCGCTGTGTATCACACCTGCAGTTGATGACCTCATGGAATTCTTCTTTGCAATGGGATTTAGTTTTGGTGATTTTAGCCCAGAATCACAATGTTGTTTTCTTCTGAATCGGCCCAAGTCACAGCAATGTCTCTTCAAAGTCCAGATGCTGAGGAGGAGATTGTGATTCTGGGCTCAAATCACCAGGATTTCCTTCCTACTGAGTCCCATAAAAGAGGAAAAACTAGTTTTCCCAGTTTTTTTCTTGTAAATTTGCAACTTTATAATTTCATAATTTTATTTTATTTTTTTCTCAATAGTTTTCATTTTTTTCCTTATAATTTTACGACTTTAATGTCAGAGAATATCTGATTTTTTTCTTGTAAATTTACCACTTTAATCTCACAAATTCAGACATTTTTTCTCAGAATAATACTCTGCCACACACACACCCACCCACCCCTGTCTCCCTACAATGGCCCTAATATGCAATGGTAGGTTTGCATCGCCTAGTAAAACTGCGGATTTATTCCAAATTTGCACCTGTACCACACACAGACGGTGCAGTATATGGCACAGACGTGTGTATACACAGAGGTCACCCAGCTGCACACTAACTAGCTACCAAGCAGCTCTGGGGCTGAGGTGCAGACATGCTCACAGATGGCCACAGTGCACACAGTGAGCCTGAAGCTGTTGTGTTAACAGGGTGAAAAAGAGGGCAAACTAGTGCAGCTAGAGAGCTCCCACTGACTCCTGGCTGCCTCAGCCAGATGTGGCGTGGAGGTTGGAGGAAAACTGCAGGGGGATAAGGGCACGAGATGGTGTATTTAGCAGCTGGCTTGGATCCACACTCAAATGACACATTAAGTAGAGGTTTTAATCTGTGCCCTAATCATTCCCTTGATGCCGTTTCCTGGATACAATGTTAAGCACTTCAGAGATTTGACAACAAGGGAAGAGTCCTTGACTTGCATTGCACAGATCAGTTCAAAAACCCAATTTGTGCACTTCCTTACTTCTTAAGTTAATTTACACACGTGTACACACACACACACACACACACACACACACACACACACACACACCATTTTACTGACGTTTCTAGGCAACTGACAGGTCTGCCCTGTTAAATGTTAATAAGCCTTGGCTCCCAAAATAGCCCTCCTGTAACTCCATTATTCCCTCTGTCAGAGGGTTTAAATCTGTCCCTCTCTTCCCACCCCTTTTATCAGAGTTTTCTGTCTCTTCCTGTATTTTTCTCTTTCCAAGCCTTTTCCTGATATTCCCTCCCTTTTCCGGGGAGATGTCCCCGTCAGCTCAGCTGACTAATACCCCAGTGTGTCAGAATCTTGAGTTTTATGGTGAGGTCCTTATTCCTGGTGAAGTGTAAAGGATTAACAGGGAGAGGGAGAACATGATGAAGGGTGAGCTCATGCACCTGACGCTAGCTATGAGCTTTGCCAGGGAGCTGTTGGTCTGACTTGTTAACTGTAGATTGCCATGGCAGAAAAAAAGTTATTTTTCACACTTTCCATCTCCCTGCACTGCAGTTTTCTTTCTTTTTCTTATCTTGTTTTATATATATGGTGAAATGTGTAATGCAATTTGTAATGGCCACCATCATGCCTAACAGTGAGGTTTGCTATTAGGTTAGGATTAGGTGTAATTACCCTTTTGGTTCGAAATCCTGGGACAAAAAGTGTGGCAGATTTTCATCTGTGGCAACGTGAGCAAGTTTGACATAGACAGACAGATGTTGCTCAGCCTGCTCTTGGAATAATGGGACGCTTTCAAGACTTTAAATTGATAAAGTCATGGTTTTACATAAATAGTACATTTATGAATTCTAGTCTGCTATCTGCTTTAATATGAGAACAAACAACACTACAACCAGAGGATGAAGAAAATGTGGCAAAAGATGTAAGAAAGAGTCAAAAAAAAAAAGAAAAAGAAAAAGAAAGGGACAGGGAATCATTGCAAAGAATCAAACCTACAATGTTCTGTTTGACTTCGTTTCAAGTTTAAAGGTAATGGAAGAAGTGGCCCTGAGGAAAATTCAAGCCTATTTTTACTTGGGCATGGGGAACAAAATGTTTGCTGGTATCAGGGGCTTTGCTGACGGACAGTTTTCCCTCCAAGTTAAAATCTTGAAGGTAATATACACTTATAAGGGTTTGTACATGGTGATATTAGCAAAATGGTGGTTGAGTGTTTAAAATGACAGTTTTGGCTCTGTCTGTGTGTGTGTCTGTGTGTGTGTGTGTGTGTGTGTGTGTGTGTTGGGAGAGTTGAGTCTTCTGTTAGTAGGCTCTCCATCATTCAGTCAGATGCCATATGCCAGACTGTTTCTCTTGGCTCTCCCAGACAGACAGGCAGGGTGGAAATGCGTCAGTCTGCTTTGCCCTCAGGCCTCTTCCTCCAGCTTCAGCCCAGTCCCCAGGAAAAAATGTTGCCATTTTACGTTTCTGCAAACCACGGATACATCGACATATGTCACATTTTCAAGTTTGGTGACGCAGTATAAAATGAGTGAAAAACAGTAGGTTAGGATGAAGGTGGGGTTGCGGCCAGCACAATCAACAGGACTTTGCTTGTGCAGGCGGGGGATCGACAGGACCAAAAACCTCGAGCAGAACCCGGCTCTGGGTGGGCCGTCATTTGCCTGGTCTATGTTCGGTTTGAATAACGAAAAACTGGGACTATTTGGTAGTGAATATTGGAAAAAGGGATGTTTTACAGATATTTGTTGTGACTCGGGACACCCAGCTTACAACTGGGACAGTCCCGGAGAAAAAACTGTCCTCTATTAGCAATTCTTTCATTATGCCTGGTCTGTATGGTGAATCATTCAGGATTGCTGATATCTGTTGAACATTATAGATTTTGGCATCCATAATCTTATGAAGTAAGGCATCCTGATTCGATTAGCTCTAAGTCACAGAAGTGTGTTCTGGGCTGAGCAGAGCCCATGTGACTGTGACAGGCTGAAAGCTTCATCTGTTACCGAGCTGTAGCCCAGCTTTTCTTCCTCTGACTACAGCTGTGCTGCTTGGAGGTGCCTCATGGACCAGAGACATGACAGAGGATAAAGAGTGTCACACTGCAAAAACTCAAAATCTTACCAAGATTATTTGTCTTATTTCAAGTCAAAAATGTCTTATTTCTAGTCAAAATATCTCATTACACTTAAAATAAGACATGATCACCTCAGAAGTAACTTGTTTTTAGACAACTGTCTCTTGTTTCAAGTGAAAATTTGCTTGTTTCATTGGCAAAATTTGTTTCTTGTTTCTAGCTAATTTTCACTTATTTCAAGTGAATTTTCACTTTTTCCACTGGCAAATTTTGCCAATGAAACAAGCAAATTTTCACTTATTTCAAGTGAATTCTCACTTGAAACAAGTGAAAATTGTCTAAAAACAATTTACTTCTGAGCTGATCATGTCTTATTTTAAGTGTAATGAGATATTTTGACTAGGAATAAGACATTTTTGACTTGAAATAAGACAAATAATCTTGGTAAGATTTTGCGTTTTTGCAGTGCAGCATCAGAGAAGCCTTTGTTTTTCTCTGAATTCCTCTCTGTTTAAGGTATAGGTGTTGCCCGGAATCACACGCCACATATTTCTTGTCATAATGTAAGCCACTGCTTTCCTCAAAAGGCCGTTCAGTCTCATACTTGAATAACGCTCTGAGTAATGATACTTGAAAAACTTTGAATAAAGTGTGATGATTCAGTCCTGAATTACAGGTAGCCTAAATGTGATACTTCCAGTTACAGTAGCCAAAAGCGTTGGGCAGAATTTGTGTCATGTGTCATGAGAGGAAGCTACTGACATGGTACACACAGCAGAGGGGGACAGTGGCATTAGAATCACTTATGATTGTCGGTGTCTTGTTAATATCCAGTTACAATGGTATGCTGCTCTGTGGGCTTGTGAGCCTCTTGCACGGTGTCACAAAACCGTCCGCCTGACTAAATGCACATACATGCACATTGTTTGTGTCTTTGTCATAGCAGAACAGCAGTAAGCCCTGCCCGGCTGACAGCAGGGTAGCGGGGGGGCTGAGCTGAGCAGATGTTCATGTAGGACCACCCTGGCTCATGTTTGTTCAGTTTGCTCTGGGAACAGACAGACAGAGCGAGGGTCCTCCCAGCTGCCTCACTCTGGGCCACTGATGGCAGATATACACTAGTTTATTGTCAAGTGGCTATTATGTGTAATGGAATGTGCTGTTTGATCTTTTTGGGCTGGCCTCTCTCTGTTTTCCTGGGCAGAGCATGCTCTTTCTCCGTAAGCAAGTTTAATAATATGAATACACTGGAAAATAAGTGCATACAGTATGCACTGCGAACTGGAAACTGGAAATGCAAGTGTGGGCACAGATGACATCAACATCTGGTGGGGAGGGTGGGGCTTTTTTACACACCCGGTGCAAGGCTATTAGTTGCTGAGCCTCAATTCAGCCAGAAAGGAAAAGCATGAGTTTGTTGGCTGCTCTTCCTAATATGGCAGAGGAAGGATGGGCGCCAGCGTGTGTTGCTCCTGGTCCGGAACCAGTCCTGCTGAGTCACCGTCTATTTTTTATGTTTTGTGGGGGATAGGGGACACATTGTGTGGATGTCACAGCTGAAAAAGACACAGTTGTTCATCTGTGTTGCGGTGCTTTGTTAATAGGGAAATATGCGTAAACTCTTTTCGAATCACGCTTGCTGTCTTTATCAGTTCTTGGGGTTAGATGTCTAGGATGGAGGGAGAAAAGGGCTAGTGAGAAATAGCTGGCATCACAACTACACTGTCGATGTGCATTACTGCTGCACAGTTCAAAATATCAAAATATTATCAAAATCACAATATGCCAAGTGCAGTATCCAGATAGCAGGAGGTGCAATTGTTTGATTGATTCCAACCCAAACCTCCACCAGGTGATTTCACTGATTAGTCCCTTCTCTCTGCTTGAAGGTGGGATAATCTGTGAAATCACCTGGTGGAGGTTTCACTTGGAATGAACCCCTTCAGCCTCTTGGCCCTCCATGGCACCGCATGGGCTGACACATGTGGTGTGGAGAGATGATTGGTTGCATTCGCTGATGCACACAATTGCCACTACATTTTGGACTGCAAAGTCCTAACAGTCGATTTATGGTTAGTATGTTTGTGGCAGGCAGTGTTGGAACATTTCAAGAATGAAACGAAAGGAGGAGATGAGTTTTTTTTTTTTTTATGGCTTCTGGTTTCTGTCCAGGAGAATCTCAAGAGAACAGTCAAACTGGCTGCCCACTTCTGACACAGGTGATAAAACTGTTGCAGGGGCTTCAATCACGAGTATAAATCAATCAGGTGTTCCGCACTTCAGCACTGGCCTCTGGTGGACGCACACACAAACCAACACACATGTACAATGTATAATGCAGAATTATAGCACACGTCAGGACACAGGGGGACAAAAGAGGTACTGATGTGGCACCCAAATAAATCCTATAAATCATCATTAACTCTCATGGTGTTCTCATTCTCCTTGTTGGTTATTCTTCTTTATTTATTTATTCATAATTATTTATTTATTTGGGGCACCTTGGTAACTTGCGTGGTAGAGTGTGTACCACTTGTCAAGGCTGAGTCCTGACCGCAGCAGCCTGGGCTCGGATTCAAACTGCTGCATGTCTCTCCTCTCTCTCCCCTACCTTTCCTGTAGCTTTCTACTATAATTATAATTTATATACCTATTTAACCACATTCAATTAAAAACAAAAATTTCCAAGAAGTGTGACGCATCATACTGTGATATAACAGCTAATTTTCATCCTCGGTCGCTGAGCAGCCTGTACAAAGAACAGTAATCACACACAATAACAATTATGTAAAAATGCAATGCATGCAAGAATTTCACATTTACATTTTAAAACACTACATATTAGACACAAGTCTGATTTGGTCCTTTTAAAATGAAATATACATATACATATATATAAAAGGCAGAGATTGTGACCAGCCAGTGTGGCTTTCACATTTATTATCCCCTACACACCCAAACCCACAGACACACAATCTGACACACCCAAAGCCTCTCTCATAGCCACACTCTCTAACATGCACAAGTACATGTACATGTAAAGCATCACTGGTGCACTAAGGCACTGAGGTCATGTTTCAGATTGGCCTTTTCAATGATATGGAAAAACCCTGGCTAATATCTGCTCAGCTTTGACTGGGAGCTGATGGTTTCACCACTGATGAAGTCAGTAGATACTTCATCAGTGTGGACATAATGTCAGCTTGGCAGCTGGCAGAGCACAGGAGCTGCTCTGCTAACCGTCACTGCTGTTGATCACCTGATTAAGTGAACTTGTTACAGTTTGGCAATAGGGGTCCAGGATTAGGCAGCTCATATTTTTATCACTCAGCCAGAGATGAACTGAAAAAAAAGATGGTGAGTCAAATCTTCAGAAGCATTAAATTAAGTCAGAAACTTGTTTGTGTTGATAAGACTATAGGCTGCCAGGGGAAAAATGCCATAAGACAAATAAGCAAGTTTTCCCAGGCTCTAATCCAAAAAAAAAAAAAAAAAAAAAAGTTTTGACAGTAGTGACTGTCATAGCTGCCAGTGCTGTTCCTTCATAGTGAATTAGTGCTGTGGGTGTTATCTAACTTTCTGGCAAGTTAGCCTGCTAACAAAACAAAAACAAAACAAAAAAAACAACTGTTCTATCAACTGAATCTATCAAAAATAGTACATACATACAAGTACATACAAGTCAAATCAATCACACCGTGAAATGCTACCAAACCATAATTCCTTCATAATAACGCAAATATCTACAGTTTCACTGACATATTTTTTCTGGTATGGGTATATGGGTATAAAATGGATCTAAATATATGAAAGGGTGTGCAATGTTTTTCTAATTCTCTTTCTGTCTTCACAGAGCCCCTAGCGTCCCTAAAGACGGAGTACCTAAGGTATGAACTCTTGGATAAATATTACTGCCTCAGGTTTATCTGCATTTCTCTATCTATAAATGTTATAGCAGTTTACTTAGTGTGAGCATGGGAGCCTGCTCATTGCGCCCTTCTGAGAGGATGTCAGAACACACTGTTGTTGTTGCATGATATAACTGTGACCCAATAGGCCATATTTTCATGCACCTCCATAAGGTTGGCACAGGTGTGATTTTCATTCATACAGCAGTATGATTATGAAAACACCATTTGTTTGAGTGTGATTGCTATGCAGTGCTTTTGAGCATGCTGGTCTATATGCATGAGTTTATCATGGGATTTGCTGTTTGTGCATGTTGTGTGTCTCCACCTTTGTCCAGGATGAACCTCAAGAAATCGTTAAGCCTGTCCCAATCACTCACCCTGCCCCATGCACCACATACACAAGGCCGTCCAGTCAGCCCAGTGCTGCCTACAACAAGACAGCCCGGCCATTTGGTGGGGATAGCAGTGCTGGCACAGCCACTTCCTCCCTGAGTGCCCCCAAGGTAGCCTCCATCCCCTCTGAATCATCTGCTTTCACGCCAGCTGCCCCTTCTCAACAGCCACAGCCTCCATTTCCGCTGAAGTCAAGCCTCCTTGCCCCAGACTCAGCTCCAGCCAATTCAGTTCCCAGACCCGGCTCTGGTCGCTCCACTTTCACCTCCCCTTCTGCCTCTTCCTCCTCATCTAATTCCTCCTCTCCATCCAGAGTGACAGCCCCCTCCTCCAATCCCACTGTCCCACAGCCCTCTGTTTATAACTCACCCATCAACCTCTACTCGAATACCAATGCCTGTGAGGTGGCTATGGGGCAGAGACGGGGCCTTCTGGAGAGCCAAGGGCTGGCAGAGCAGTTCAATGGGTGAGTACCATCCGTCACACACCATGGCCACCACCTTATACTTTTCCTCTCACATTGCCTCTTTTTCTGTCAACTGTGGCTCTTTAATAGTCTCTCTACCAAGTACAGTTAATCTTTCTTTTTCGCCTCACTGAGTCAAGTCACTGAGTTAGATAAATAATGGCAGAAATTGATGTCGGAATAAGTGCGAGAACCTATATAACAGGAAATGTTTTGGTATCGTATGTCTCGAGGGCTGTAGTCAGCAGGTCCACAGGGAGTTGTGGTTCACTTAGTTGTCTGGAAGTCAGAAGCCACAGATTAGCTTGTGTGTACATTTCTGTCTTGCAGTCTACCTGAGAGAGAAAATGCACTGCAGAAAATTATATATTCCATTCCACTGTTCCTACATTACCTCATGCCCCATTTCAACCCAGAAGATGCCTCTCATTTGAAAAGCTAACACAGAAGCAGCCCATAATCAAACTTTTCACACAGCTGCATTTTGAGGAAAATTCAAGTTATGCTGCACATCTTGTCCCAATCTGCTACAGGGAAACTGGAAGGGGAACAGAGGCTAGGCAACAGGCTAACTCTTGCTACTGCCTGGCTATCAGAGGGATTAACAACGCTGCCAAACAGCCAGTCTGCCTGTAAGGCACTGCTAGTGCAACACTTGTTTCTAATTAGCTGAGGATCCTGGCAGTGTTGTGCTTTTACAAACCTCAGACACAGCTAAATTGGGGTGAGCTGGACAGGGGTTGGTCCACAGGGTTTGACTTGCTGGCTGGGTTATGGTACTCCTCAGTCTAAGTGATTTGTTACTCAGTTTCTCTTCCTGTCACTTCGGGAAAAACAATCACACAGACCAAATTGGTATGGCTTACATGGGTTTGACTCACTAACCCAGAATCAACAAGTATCATAGTAATAGCATGAATAAAGAGGAATGAAGGGGGAAAGAACAGACAGTTCATATATACAGCAATAAATGGAACAATTAAGAGCACTGACACATTCATGATGGTTATAGTTTACAATTACCATGTAGCAGATGCACACCAAAGAGCCTGACGTCGAACATTTCATGAATCTCATTATTAGGTACAGTACACTGTCAGAAGTAATGGTACAATAGGAGTTTATAAGAACCAAAAAGGTACATATATGCACTGTTGCCTCTAAGTGTTATGGTACAGTATTAGGAGACAGTATTTATTAGGCCAAATACAATGAATAAATAAATAAACACCTGAATAAATCAACAAAATAGGTCAAATATTTATTGAATGTAGATTTTAACTTGTAGGCTATGGTGGAGTAGCCTTGAATTAAGTTTTGTAGATTTGTGGATATGAAAAATAGGTAATACAATGATCCAGTCCTTATTGTAGTTATAATATACGAGCAAGACTGGACTCTATGAGCTACAAACCACAAGGGGACAAGTAACTTCCCAATGTCAAGGGTACAAAAGCTGCACCTGAGAGGGTACTGCCCCAGGGACAAGTCGCTGGACCCCTGAAGGTACAATTATGGTCTTTGTTTTCTGAGAGTGTACGCTGTCAAGCTGAGGAGGAGTTATTCTTTAGTCTTTTCAATCTGTCTTTGCATGAAATCCTGGACTGCCATCTTATAGAGGTAATGTGTGTGTGCGTGTGTTTGTCCAGACTTGTGTTCTGTTTGTGTGTTTCTCTTGTTTTCTATCTGCACATTTTCTCAGAAGGGCCTTATAGTTAAGGCTACATTCTATTTTCAAACTTTTCTATGCTTGCTGCCTCTTAGCTTCATCTCTTTTCCATTTACCTCTTCTCTGTCCTCAGGAGGAAGACGAGGCAGCGACCAAGTTAGTGTTGTGAATGATACTTCTGCTGCTCTAACAATGTGGAATGCGATCATTACAGCCCTCGCATCTCTCCAGTGTATGATTCTAGCAGGCGTGCTTGCTAACATTACAAACTTCACATCTATGCTCATCTACTTACATGCTCAACCTGAGGTCCAAACTAACAGTGAAGGCATGGAAACAATCCATCTGTGTGTCGCCACGGGAAGCCCAGTGGGGATCTGTTCATACTGTTCATTCATGTTCCTCCGTGGCATCCTGCTCTTATGTAGGCCGGTGCTGCATTTATAGTCAGGGCCGCTTGTCAGCACGCTGTTCTGCTAAAGTCACCCAGCTCTGCATCTGTCTACCTCCGTCTGCTACTGTTGTCAGTAGGTTCACCCAGGGCCAGTCCAGTCACTGCCAAGTACAGTATATTCTGCTGTGGCTAGGAATAGGCTGCCTGAAGATTGCTTCCTCTGGCTCTCATTCCCCTCTGCACACCTGACTCAAGCACAGAATAAAAGCAATGCAAACCAAACAAGAACCACTTTACATAAATTGGCTATTGACCTACACTCATACTCAAACATCCAACATTATTCATTTTTATTGCATTCTGGAGCGCTAATAACTAAGATTCAGGAAAAAATATCCAAAAGGTTAGTGCTTCCATCTTGTGGTCAGAGATGGTCACTGCCATTTCCATCTATCTGTCCTCCATATCATGGAAGGAAAACTGCATTCCATGTGAGTAATATCACCGTCTTGCAGTGTAGTCTAACTCACTGTTTTAGTCATTCTGCACTGTCCCTCTGGCACACAACCACTGTCATGAATCTGCACCTTTGCATAAAAGATCACATTATGGAATTGTTTAAAATGAGGTCATAACGTGAAAGGTTTTGTAAAGACCTTGCAAATGTTTTTTTTTTTTTTTTTTTCTCTCTGATTCTGGAGCTGACCGCCTCTTTATGGTTTCTCCTTTTAATAGTGAGCCTCAGAACATTCCTAAGTAAGTATAGGTCAGAAGGGTTTTCATGCCTTTTCCATGTGAGCAGCGCACTGATGAATAGTACTTCATATGGTTTTATATTTTCCGTTCTGTTCATGCCTTTTTGCCTCTTCCTTTACTGCCTGCTCACCTGCAGAAATCTACCTCCAACTAGACCTCGGAGGTAATACTCAGCTCTAACAGCAGCTACTTCATCGTGTTAAATATGTGTTTTCATGCTGCACACTTGGTTGATTGCTGAGCACAGAGTGTGTATATGTAGGTGTATTGAAATGAGTGTGTGCTGGTAGTCTGTGTGTGTACACTGCAACATGAATATCTACCTATAGAAGAGGTGCTTGGTTTTTCTATTAACCTGAATAATTAATATGATGTGTAAAAACTTGGTAACTCCACATTTGTTGATTTTGATGTTTTCACTTCAGCTGAAGGATGCACCTGCTTCTCTGAGTTGAGACTGTCCAGCCTCTTGGCCTCATGAAAGCCCTTCAGAATCCATTTGATTAACTACAGAAAACACTGTCATCGAGCTAAAACCAAGGCTGTTTCATTCACTGCTGGAAATGTGACATTTAGGACATACAGGTTTTCACTTGTCTGTGATCATATGGTAACAGTAGACATCATTTTCATGGCTGTAACATCGTCTCTTGGTGTGTCTGTCATGGGCAGGAAATCTGGCACAGAGGCTGAAGTGAACCACGCCTCGCCGCTCAGCGATGCCAGCAGGAAGCGCCTGGTTGAGGACACGGAGGACTGGCACCCACGAACTGGCACCAACCAGTCGCGCTCCTTCAAGATGCTCGCCCAGCTCACCGGCACTGAGAATGGTAGGTGCCAACCTCGTGCTCGCATCGCCTCAGACACTAGTCTTGTATCATCGCTTTTATTCATGTTTAAAATAAACAACACTGATGGCTGGATTGGCAGATGTATTCCTAAAATAGATTTAAAGAACTGACAATAAGGAGAGATGTTATGAATTACTTAAGAGAGCTCTTCAGCCCAAATCTACTATTTTGACATTATTTTCTTATTAAGAAACTCTGATTCAGGGCATTTGAGTGCAAATGTAGGAAAAAGAAAATATGGAGCCAGGGAGAGGGCAATTTTTGAGATTGAAGTTGTAAATTTACAAGAACAAAACAGATATTCTTTGAGATTAAAGTGGTAAATTTATGACAAAAAAATCACAAATTTATGAGGAACAAAACTCAGATTATAAAGTTACAAATTTGTGAGAATAAAACTTGGAAAAATATTTTTGCTTCTACTATGGAAGTAAGTAAGAAAGAAATCCTGGTGATTTTAGCCCAGAATCACAATCTTCTCCTCAGCATCTGGACTTTGAAGAGACGTTGCTGTGACTTGGGCCGATTCAGAAGAAAACTATACTGTGATTCTGGGCTAAAATCAGCAGGATTTCCTTGTTCCTGAATTCCTTGTCAAAGTAGAATTTGATGAGGTCAGCAGCTGCAGGCCTGAGACACGGCGAGCAGCAGCGTCTGCAGTGCGAGGCTGATCCAGCCTCACAAAGTGAAGCCATGTGGCCTCTGTGGCCAAATTTGTAAATTTGTGACTTTATAATCTCAGAATTTTCAAGTTCTTTCTCAGAAATTTGTGAGTTTTTTTTCACAGATTTATCACAAATTGTAGGAAACTTGTTTCTTACTTACTTTCTTTCTTTTTTTTTTTTTTTTTTTTACTTTCAAACTTTCTATACAGGACCAGCCAGACCTTTTAGATAGTAAATCCTTTAAAATGAAAACTGTAACGGTTATGTCTTAAAGGGAAGTAAGTAAGGGTACAGCTTACAGTAAGTAATGCTACAGCTTATTGCTGTTGTCTTTCTGTAAAACTAAATTAAATCCAAATCCACTGAAAAGCAAAATGAACATTGTAAGCATGCTGTCTGCCCCACCTGCTTCGGGTTCACTGTGCCTTTCAGAGGGAGAGGTGGCATCTGAGTGGTTTCCATATCTGCCACCACGTAAATCAAAATTTCGATACCAATGCATGCTGACCTTTTGATATACGGTGTAAATGTCTGCTGCACGGTGTTTGTGCCGCTGTGAAGAATGTGGGAACAAGTCAGGATGCCTCATGAGGATCTAGTTATCAGGGATGGCTCTCCTCCATTACCTGGTGCTCACTTACAACACACATCTCACATCAGGCCTGTCAGATTCATATCAGGTGGTGGGCCACATTCATTCAAATGAGACCCTCACAGGGGCTGGAGTATTTTTCAATATGATCCGAGTTGACACATGGATATTTTAGGCTTCTTTATGATCCATTGTTTTAAATCAACAGATTTGAAGCCTCACAATCAATGAGAAACTACATGTTGGCTCATGAAAATAACACATAACATAGAATTACGTAAAGCAGAAGAGAGAAATACAGCAAATATACAGCAGACAGGTTTGCCGTTTACTTCCCAGAAGAAAATGCTGCTCTTTCCTGAAAAATCTCCCCTGAAAAATTCATTCAAATTCAAAACACATTCCATGTCAGCCTTTTGCTTTTCTTGACAGCACGTTTGCCAAACTAACATAACGCAGCAACAGTCAGTGCAACAGCTACCCTGGTGGCTCTACTCCCAGCCAATTCTACTCAATTTATCATAATTTAACATTAATCATTAATCAGTTTATCAGTTCATAGAAACCTTTTATTTTGCATATTACACATAGTTGATAATAATTGGATACAAATATTTCAATTAAAAAAACAATTTTGATATAAAACTGTTTTTGAAAATGTTTTTTTTCCCCTTTTCCTCCAAAACACATTCTACATTCAGTTTCAACCTTTCGCTTTTTTGACAGCATTTTTGCTAAACTAAAATGATGCAGTGCAGCAGCTAGCCTCCTGGTTTTTCCTTTACTTCCAGCCAGTTCTGCTTAATGTATCGTAATTTATCAGTAGTCATTAATTTATCAGTTTATCATAGAAACCTCTTATTATGCTTATAATACATCACTGATAATCACTGGATGCAGACATGCTTGTGCGCTGGACTTGGCCCGTGGGCCGCGTCCCTGACATTTGTGTATTGCATGATTCTTAAACAGTCTGGTCATTTATTGTGCATATTACTGTATCTCCACTTGTGCTGATTAATGTTTTTTCCTTTACTGTTACAGAGCAAGTTCCAGAGAACAGTGGAAAGAAGTAAGTGGCTCGTGGTTTTTCAATATAATGATATTTGGTGTGTGTCTGTGAACGTTCTCTCTCTCTGTCAGAGTGTGTGCATGTGTGAGCACTTGCACGGGACATCATGCATGTGTTTTGGCAACACCGTCGCTACTGTTACTGTTTTCCTTGATCACAGAGGTTTCAGTTTCAGATTTGGCTCCCCGAGCAGTCGTGTGAGCGTGTCTCGGGAGCCCCTCGTTCAGAGTTGAGCCCTGACTTCCTGATCTATGGGTCCCACAGTGTCACGCTTAGTTTAAGGCTTCATTTGGAAGAAGCCACATTTGAGAGCTCTCCGAGGAGGAAAGTGGAGTATTGGCAGTTTGAGCCAGCAGCGGCCTCAGCACATGCAGAGACTCCCGCTGCTGCTCCCTGTCCTCAATCAAGTTAATCTGCAGTAAACACAGTCTGCCCTCAGTTCCAGAGCCCGAAACAATCAATATGTCACTCACTGCAAACTGTGGGTAATTAAGTGGTATTGTGGGTAATAAGGGCCTGCCTGAAGGAGAACCCTGTTGCACTCCTGCTAATGAGAATTGGTTCCGTTCACCATTTGTAAAGAGAGGGCTGATATTATAAATCTGCTGTGCTTGGTGATTAATCCTATATTTAGGTCTGCAAGGAGAAATTGGCCCGTTTCATATTCATTTTCAAATTGCCCATGTCCTGTGTTTTCTCTCTTAATATTTTTCTACAGTTGTTTCTTTGTTCTTTTTCATTCTTGCGCTGTCTTATGTAATCTCTCATCTCTCTTCCCTTCTCCCATTTTCACTTTCTACCTTGTTTTTTCTCTGTCTTCTTTTTTTCTGTCTTAATGCTGTCTTGCGGGATCAATCAGAGTGAACAAGTTGGACCCAGAGCTTATAGGATACAAGTACAACAAGCTGAGAGACTGGCATCATGGGGTCTCTGCGCGTGTGCTAAATGTGGAGTAGACAGTGTTTTTGTTTCGTTTTGAATGTATTATTTATTTCAGTCTGGCCATGCGTAACTTGTCTCCTTTGCACAATGCATCATCACTTGTCCCAACTGGTTTCTCCCTCCATTAGATGAGTTTAAACACCACAAGTGAATGTATGATTAAAAGAGAAATGTGGAAACTATATGCAAACAAGCAAACAATCCCTACTGTAAAAAGTGTTTTTAACTAGATATTATATCATGTGTAATTATGACCAATTATATGTCAAAATATAGATTAAATGCATGAGTAAGCAAATAAGTCCAAGCCACATATATTTTGTGCTTGGAAATTCAATATTTGATTACATACATAATCCATATTGCACAGTACTGTGCATACATAATCCATATTTTACAGTACTGTGTATTTCTGGGCCTTCACTATCCGCTGTGCACATACTGTATGCTTTCACTTTACTGTATTAATCTGCATATCTGTATTGCGCTTCTTCTATTTTCTATACTATCTATAGCTTTGTTTGGAAGATTTTGGATTATTTCATCTCAATAAATTCTTTTCATTACTGCTGCTGTTCATTTCCTATTCTTTGCTTTCTTCTTCCATCCCTCCTTTCTCTGAGAAACAAAGTGGGCATGTCCATTAGAAATCTCTGGCTGCTAAAATGTCCAAGAAGTCAATTAAAAAAAAAAGAAAAAAAAAGAATTAGCTATGCACCAGAGGTAATGTGCATATCTAAAGATGCCTATATTAAATGTCCACATGCTGTGGACCCATTTGGTTAAGGAGATAGCTGGAAAATGTCTTTGATCAGCTTGCCATCCAGTGTGAATCAGCTTTCTTTCAGGCAATAGAGTAGTACTGCATTTGCAGCCTTTTGCAGCCACAATAACCATGTTGTGTTTTTCTCCCTTTCTTTGTTCCACAAGTAGACCAGTGTTATCAGCCAGGTTTCCCTTGTTATTGCTAATTTTAGCAATAGATGGTAGTCCTGACAAGGCAACCCTCTTATCTAAGAAAGAACACTCAAATCCGGACCGGGAATATGGTATAAAAAACTGTACTTAATTGATTACAGCTCACCTGATAGAGTGTGTACCATGTATCAAAGCTACAGTAAGTCCTTTAATGCAGCAGTCTGCTACTGAATCCAGCCTGGGCCCTTTGCTGCATGTCATGCCCTCTCTCTCCCCTACCTTTCCTGTCTCTTTTTACTTTGATTATCAAATAAAGCAGAAATGCCAAATAAATTAATAAATAAAAATTCTAAATTACATACATAGTACATTGTGATTTAAATGTATGCTTAACAGATAGATGACAGCCTAACCAAAAAGAAATAGATAAATTGAAGCATGAACCGTATAATTAATACATTAAATTTACACCCGGAATGATGTGCATTTTTCATAAAGTAGTTTAGATGTATGACAGGCCACAGACATCATAGTGGTTTGTCAGTAATGTCACTGTGGCTAGTAAAGAGACATTCTGCAGATACTTTTCTCCACAACATGAGAATGAGCTGCAAGAGCAGTGGATGATTTGTTGAAAAAAACCTATATCTAGAGTGGCTCATCTACCCAACTGACAGTATTTTGTAAGGTCTTAAATTACATGGATTTTATTATAAAAAAAAAAAAAAAAAAAAAAAAACACACCTGTTTTATCCAGCTAAATCACAAAGTGGGCAGGCAGTAGAGAAGATCATCATGTAATGTAATTACTAAAGCCATGATACATGTCTTCTGAATATTGAAATTCACTTTTCACAGTTTGAAGCCATCAGTTTTGCTCCATATAACAGGATGTAATAAACTATGCCATCAAGCCAATAACCATTTAGTAGTAGGAGGAGTTAGACTCCACAAATTGTCTTCATCTCATGATGAAGTGAAATCATTAAAAAAAAAATTAAGGTACACTGTTGCTTTTACTCCTTTTCTTCTAAAATATATTGAAGCACACACAATTGTACTTGGCCACACTGGCAGCTTCAGCTCCAGTTGTTATTTTATTTCACTATTCTAAAGGCTATCTGGGCTGTAGGAATTCCTGTCCATGGTGTTCATTAGACACCATTCTTGATGCCATCGAAAAAGCACATAAGTGACTTGATTTGTCAAATGTATCACTAAAATTTCAATTTATTAATTGTAATGGATAGTGGCTTTAGTGGGAGGGTATGTCGTTAGTTCCATCACAACAAACAGTAGCCTGTTTTAGGGATGTCACAGTACCAGATATTTGATAGTTGATATCACTGCCCATGAAATTCCACGATCCTCGATACATGTTTTGACATACCGCTGCAAAAACAGAATCCCACTGAACATGCACCGCTTTACTTAAAACCTTTCTGTGAACATTAACAAATAAAAAGAAACATTGTGTTTCAAGTATTGAAAGTATTGTAGACTGCACTAAATTACAAGTGCAACATTGACCTGAAACATTCCAGCAGAAAACAAAGCTGCCCAACATGAAATGAATTTCAGATTGACTAATTTCAGAATTGAATGTAGTAACAACAAATGTGGTATGATATGCTTCCATTTGATTTACTCTCCTATAAACATGACCGCAACTTTAAGGCTTTCAAGTGTTTAAGTCTATGTTGGAATGACAACACTGAATTGCAGAGTCAGGTATCAAGTTGTCCTAGTATCACAGATGCTAAAATTAGGGTACTAGTCTTGGTATTATTTTCCAATTTTTGGTCTTTACTTGGTACCCAAACACTGATCCTTGCAACATCCTTACTGTGATAAACTCTGATGAACAGCATTCACCCCTGCACCTGGAGGCACTGTCCCACTCTGAGATTCTTTTCTTATTTTAGGCTTTGCTACAAATTGGACGTAAATTTGACTGAATAGGAGAAGCTTCTCATATTCAGTGGAAGAACTGTCCATAGCTGGATTCATCACCACCTGTATCCATGGTGGGAGTTGCCACAACAAACAGAGAGTGACAGGCGTTTACTGGCACAGGTTGTTGATGTGGTGCAGAGAGTCCTGAACAAACACAGCAACACCACCAGAGTCTGAGAGCACCACAGCAAGAGATCTGTCTTTACTTTAGAGAGGAAAAACAAATATATATGTATGCTCAAGCCTGTGCGTGTGCTTGCTTAGTGATTTATGATCTATATCAAGTGTGTCTTTCTATTTCCTAGTGAGGCAACTGAAGAAACCTCCATCAGCGCTCACGTCTCATCTCCAGCAAAAACATTTTCCAAAGCTGCAGGCCCCCCCAGGAATGGCAACGTCCCTTCATCTGTGCTCAAAGCTCCTGCAGCACAGAGCAAGCCCTCCTATCAGCCTGGAGGTCCTTCAGGTAGAGTAACGCAGCTGGAACATCAACCCCTGCTTCTGATTTGTATTGTCACCAAAACACTTGTGTTCTTGCCACAATTTATTATGTGTAGCTACTCCTTCTAGTCTGCAGAGGGCAGCCCTGTGCTGTTAAGTCCTTACTGCTCAGTCATTACTTTTATTGCAGATATTTAATGCCTGTCACTAAACCATTTAAGATTATGCACTCTATAAAAACAAGACATATTCAGCTAATGAGCTCCAATTTTTAGCTTTTCCCCAGAATCCCTTAGCTAAATAGATTGTGAAATTCAGAATCATATATTTTATTTTCTGTGAAGGCTGCACTTTAACTAAGGCATCCATACTGTGAGAACTAGAACTGGTCAGGGTAAATATTTGCTGAAGGCATCAGTTAGGGGCCATTACTAGCATTACTATGCCAGCAGTATGCACTCATACATACATGAAGAGGTGCAGTATGTGTCCTGTGCTGCCCTGTGGATGTGGGGCCACAGGGCTCCTCCGCCTAACCTGGTGTGCCTCCCTGGAGGCGTCTAAAGTAATGGCTGTTGAAAGGCACCAAAGGGAGAGCAGGAGAAACCACAGTTAGTTCTCTGTTATGTTATATATCAGATTAGTGCTTACTTGAGTTCAAGTAAACAGCCACATATCTCATGCTGACCATGTGGAGCAGAGCCAGGTATAAGGAATGAGCTATATGAGCTTCTGTTTAATTTTAATTTATTTTCTATTTATTTAATATTTACACGGATTATTCCATTATTTAGCACGAAATATATGTATTGTTTATGTTTATTTTCTCTGATGAGAGGCTGGGCAGATATTCTATGTATGAGCACTTGAGAATGAGATACAGAGAAAGACAGGCCATGTGTGTAAAAGGCAAGTAGAATCATTGATGACAGATGAGGATACATCCCTCAGATTTTATTCAAATAGAGACAGACTGTCAGAGTCACCCCTTTCCTTCCAGCCTGAACCGCTGACACTGTAATGTATTTTCAGATGAAAAGGTTCTGGTGCGTGACCATGGTGTTGCGGTGACACCGTGGTGATGCGCCAGGATTCAGACTGTAAATTTTAAACTCTATATGCTTTTGTTTTTTTGTAATGCCATGTTTTTATTTGCAGATGTCACCACAAATGTGGGGGAATCTCTGTTTAGTGTTGGCAAAAACATTTTAACCATTCATTTTATGCAGACCACAAAATTTTCTTGGTAGTTGTCCCCATGCAGCTTTCATTGTAGAATACACATTTCCACTCAGTTCCCACTTGAAAACTGTTATTTTCAGGTACCAGTTTATATTTGGTGGAAATGCAAACAGTGCACTATCCAGAATGGTTCTTTAATGGTGGAAAAGGCATATATTTGTCCCTTAGTTGATTAGTTAGTTATCCTCATGGGGACTTGTCCACAGGTATATATATCTATATCTATATATAGATATATCTATATCTATATCTATATATCTAGATATATCTATATATCTATATAGAGAGAGATACAGTGGTGGAAAAACGTTTTCGGACACCATTAAAATTTTACACAATCTCAAACATCATGAAATATTTGTGGAAAAATCTTTTGTGTTTCAAAAGGTGTGGCTACATTAGACAGATACAAACAAATACAAATTATATTTTCGTTTGTTTATAAGAAACTAACAAAACTAAATTCTTGACAGTTTAAATACACTACTCACAAAAAGTTAGGGACATTCGGCTTTTGGGTGAAATTTCAGGATGAACCTAAAATGCATTATAACCTTTACAGGTGAACTTAATGTGACCTTCTGTAAACTTTTGAATGCACATGTCCAATTGTTTAATGTTTCAGTACTTTTTGCACAAGTTGCTGTTCTCTAACAAGGAGTTTAACGGCAAAATTCACATCAGGTGTTTGATGCTCCAGCTCATCGAGGTCGTATCATTAGGGAACGGCTGCTGGAGACTGGAGTACCTCAAATGGAGTGGCCTGCACTTTCTCAGACCTGAATCCCATAGAAAACCTATGGGATCAGCTGAGTCGCCGTGTAGAGGCTCGGAGCTCTGTACCCCAGAACCTCAATGTCCTGAGGGCCGCCCTTCAAGAAGAGTGGGATGCCATGCCTCAGCAGACAATAAGTCGACTTGTGAACAGCATGAGACGTCGCTGTCAAGCTGTAATTGATGTTCAAGGGCACATGACAAGTTATTGACACTGACATTTTTTGTTGTGGTATATCCACCACTGTTGTTGGCTTTTGTTTCAAGAAATTGTTTGAGATGAGGAAATCACCAGTGCATGCTTCTACTTAAATGCCCTACTTTCATGATATAATATCACTGTAGCGTGAACGTTTTACATTTTCCATAAATTTCACCCAAAAGCCAAATATCCCTAACTTTTTGTGAGTAGTGTATGTCAGTTCAACATTGTTGGTATCAAAGTCAATAACAGAATGTGTTCAAAAGTGAACAAAATAAATAAACCATCACATCAAATTAATATTTAGTAGTCCTGCCATCAGCACGTAGTAGAGCTCTAATGCTGGCTGGCATGTTCCCCACGAGCCTCACACACTGTTGAGGGGTAATCTTGTCCCATTCTTCTTGAATTACTGCTTTTAATTCTTCTAAATTCTTTGGTTTACGCTATGAAATAGACCTTTTGATAATCCACCACAGATTTTCAGTTGGGCTCATGTCCGGGGATTGAGATGGCCACTCCAAGACCTGGATACTGTGCTCCTGCAGCCAAGTTCTACTAGCCTTGGATGTGTGGCAAGGGGCATTATCTTGTTGAAACATCCAGTTTTTACCTCGACGAAACAGTGCATGCGCAGAAGGGAGCATGTGGGTTTCGAGGATGGTACCATTCTTGGCAGAGTTCAATGTGCCATCACAGACAGTGAGTGTTGGGTACAATGGAGTTCTACTGGAGCCACACACCACCAGGGAAACAGTTTTCAATGAAATCAGTTAGTTTATTTTTTCCTCAAAGTTGAGTTTGCCATGGTCTTAGACGAAAACAGAAAATATCATTCAGTAATGTCATCACTTTATATCATCAAGTATCAAAAATATTAATTTCAAGTCAGCTAAGGTCATATCAGAAGAAAGGAGTAAAATAACAAACTCTTGGATTAAATAAATCATCACATCAGCACTTTGCAGCTTTTATAACTTACATTGATGTGGTTTCAACAGACCCATGGCATGGCATTTGTTTGGAACCAAGGCAAAAGGAAGAATGTCAATTTGGGCCGCCCCTTTATAGGAGGTGTCCCAGGAAGTGGGCGTAGTCCCACTGAGACTGGTGCAGATTTAAATGTGCAGTGTCTCCTTCTGGAGAGGAGGGGAAGTGCAGGGAATGAATGGATTTCTGACACAGCCTCCCCCGGATTTGTGCAGCAAATACGTGTAAGTTAGGTGTCCATTTCAGGGAGAGGAACTAACCTGGAGACGGGGCACAGGTATTCGTGGCCTTTGATTGCCACTGTGGCACTGCGAACCTTACCATCCTTCCCAGGGTGAGTTTTGGTTATCCTTCCAACAGGCCATGATGCTCTTGGATATCGTGGGTCAATTACCATCACCACCTGACTGGCGTCGAGGTTCTCCTGGTCAGTTCCCCATTTTTGCCTGCTTTGAAGGTTGGGGAGGTAGTGGCGAAGGAAGGCTGTCCAGAACTGATCAGCCAGGATCTGGCTGTGACGCCATTTCCGTCGGCTAAGGAGGTCACTTTCACAGTAGATGGCGTGAGGAAGGGAAGCATCAGGCCGCCCCATGAGCAACACATTTGGTGTGACCGGGTCCGGGTCAGCGAAGTCAGAGGAAACATATCCGAGAGGTTTTGAATTCAAGATACCCTCCACTTCCACTAAGACTGTGTGCAAGACCGTTTCTGATGTTGTTTGGCTTCCTACAGCAGTGTTGAGGGCCATCTTGATGGATTTGATCTCCCGTTCCCAGCTCCCACCAAAATGTGAGGCAGATGGAGGATTGAACCTGAAGTTCACCTGTGAGTGAGCTAGTTGCTTCTGCACATCAGGTGCCATGGCCTGGAAAGCACTTTGTAGCTCTGCCTCTCCTGCTTTGAAATTGGTTCCACAGTCAGAAAGGAGTTCAAAGGGTTTTCCTAAGCGTGTGACAAATCTCCTGAAGGCCATGAGGAATGCGTCTGCATCCATATGGTCAAGCAGCTCAATATGAACGCAGCGTGTTGTTAAGCATTTGAACAGAATACCCCACCTTTTCTCCGTGCGGCGGCCAATTTTCACTGTGAAAGGCCCAAAGCAGTCCATACCTGTGGACCAAAAGGGGGGTTTGTAAAGTCTGAGACGGGCCGGAGGAAGGTCTGCCATTTTGGGGATAACTGGATTGGGCCCTTTGCAGAATATGCCTTTCAGCATTTATGAAGCCTTGTGCTGCATTTGGATTTTGTTCTGCCGCCCCATCAAGTAGAGTCGCGGTCTCTTTCATCAGTTCCTCCCAGCTGCCGTGCTTTCTCAGGTCAGGATTGTTTGTCTTACCTGATATCACTGTTCCACAGAACATTGATTTACGGAGCTCTTCAACTGGCTCTGCTGTAGCTGGCAGACATGGATTGGCAGGCCAGCAGTCCAGGGGCAGGAAGAGGAAAGCAGGGCCTTGACTCCATTTTTTGTGCTGAGAGAGTTCTAGGAGGGTTTTGCCATGTGTCAGGTCATCGGCTGGGTTTTTCTTGGAGTCGACATATCTCCAGTTCTTTGTGTCAGTCAGAGTCTGAATTCCAGTTACTCCTGTACCAGTGAACACCTTAAAGCGGCAGGAGTCAGATGTGAGCCATGACAGAACTGTTGTTGAATCTGTCCAGAGGGTGACTGACTGTAGTGGAAACGTGAGTTCAGAGCTGAGAAGGTTGGCCAGCTGGGCACCAGACAGGGCTGCACATAGCTCAAGGTGAGGGATGGATAATTGGCGCTTGGGGGCTATGCGAGACCTGGCCATGATGAAGCTGACGTAGGTGTGGCCATGTTTGTCTGTGCTCTGAAGGTAGGCAACAGCCCCATACACACGCTCTGAGGTGTCAAAGAATACATGCAGATGAGACTCTGAAGCGGCTGCATCCATCAAGGGGGACAGATAACAGTAAGGGATGAGAATATCAGGGAGATTCTGGAGCTCCATCTCCAAGGTTTGCCATTCCTTCAAAAAGCCATCATTTTTGATGATGTTGTCCCATCCTCTCTCCTGTTTCCATAGGTCCTGCACCAAGATCTTTGCACCGGTTGTGAATGGGGTCAGAAAGCCTAGAGGATCATATTGGCTGGCCAGCACTTTGTAGATGTTCCTCATTGTAGGCTTTTGGTAGAGGACTGACCTGCTCTTGTAACCCAGCATGTCTGTGAAGCAGTTCCATTGGAGGCCGAGTGTCAGCTCTTTCGGGTCTCCATGCTCTGAGAGCCACAGTTCAGTAGTTTTGGACTTGGCCTCTGGGGGCAGATGTTGGATTACAGCTGGATCATTACTGGTCCATTGTCTGATGTCAAATCCCCCCTTAGCCAGCAGGGGTCTCATTTTGTCGATGAGGGATTTGGCCTCCTCAGGAGAAGGGAAGCTCTGGAGGAAATTGTCTACATAAAAGCAATGTTGGACGGATTGAAGGACCTCCTCATTGCCCTTGGAATGATTTTGGATGTGTGTCTGAACTGCATAAGTGGCACAGCATGGGCTACATGTTGTTCCAAATGGCAGGACTTGCCATTCATAGATACTGGGCTCCTGGTCTGACTGCATCTCTCTCCATATAAAACGCAATAGGGGTTTGTCTTCCTCCAGGAGGCGTACCTGATGAAACATACCTTTTATGTCTCCACAGATGGCTATGGCCTGTTGGCAAAATCGGAGTAGAACTCCCAGGAGAGAGGGGCCAAGGACAGGACCAGGCAGGAGATATTTGTTTAGGGATTGTCCCATGTACTAAAAGGAGCAGTCAAACACATCTCTGGGTTTGTTGTTGTGTTCAACCATGTGATGTGGGAAGTACCAGATTTCAGCTGGTTTGTCTACCTGGTCACTGGGGATTTTGTTGACAAAGACAGACTGCACAAGCTTATCCAGCTCCTCTTGGTACTGAGCAGACATTTTGGGATCTTTGGACAGGCGTCTCTCTGTAGCACATATGTAACACACTATGCCATAGTCTCTTGACATTCTTGAGAAGTTCACTCTTTAGACAGGTAAGGGTGTAAGAGATAGACATTTGCTTGGTTTGCTAGCTGGCCCTTGGAGGGTCCACCCTAATCTGGTATGTACTGCTACTGGACCACCAGGGGGGACCATAATCACTGGCTCTAGGGGTGTAATGAGATGGGCATAGTCTGAGCCAATAAGGACAAGAGGGCATACATGATCAATGGGCTCTAGTGTGATACCTCTGAGATGGGGGTAGTGCTCTTGTAGCCGTTTTGCAGGGTATATGTGCTCAGACAGTCCGAGGTTCTCTGCAGTGAATGCTCCATTGATGTCATGCATTTTGTCTGGTTGGTTGATCTGGTTGGTTAAAAATTTGCTTGTTCCATTGGCAAAAAAGACTTTGCCAATGGAACAAGCACATTTTTACTTGTTCACTTGTGTCACAAGTAAAAATTTGCTTGTTCCATTGGCAAAATTTGTTTCTTGTTTCAAGCTAATTTTCACTTGTTTCATGTAAATTTTCGCTTGAAACAAGTGAAAATTGTCTAAGGACAAGTTATTTCTGAGCTGATCATTTCTTATTTTAAGTGTAATGAGATATTTTGACTAGAAATAAGACATTTTTGCTTGAAATAAGACAAATAATCTTGGTAAGATTTTGACTTTTTGCAATGTAGCCATTTTTGTGTCTGAGGAACTTTCAAATGTGCTGGCTTTATATAGACACGAAGCTTGGCAACAAAAATTGTATCTTTTAATAAAAAAGAACGACCTTCATCACTGGTACCAAAATGACCGAATACTTAAAATTTCTTATGTATTTTTATGGAACCAATCAATTTTAAATTTTAATGGCTTTTTTAGGATTTGTTTAGTATTTTGGCAGTGACTGTACTGAAAGAAATTGCACTTGAAGACCTAAGAGTGATTCTTAATGCAATATTTCACAAATGCATGGGGTGTCTGAAAACTTTTTTCCACCACTGTATATAGATATATAGATATAGATATATAGATACAAATATATATACATATTAGTGGTGTCAAGAGATTAAAAAAATTGAGAGATTAATTAATTATGATCTGTAATTAATTGATCTAATTAATCTCTTTTTTAATCTCACCTAAAATTGCTGAGAAAAGCCCTCAACTTGAGGTATTTCCCTTTAAATTCATTACATTATTGTAGCAGATCAGTCCGATGCGGGTCAGGGGGACGACCCCTCTTTTTCAAGACCCTTTTTTGGAAAAAAAAAAAAAAAAAAAATTATATGGACAAAATCTTGTTTGAATAAAAAAGCCACCGGTCGGCATCAGGCGAGCCGGCCGCGGCACCGGGTCTGGTCTGCCGGATCTGACAGGTGAGCGGCGCACACATAGCCTACTGCCATATCAATTTTTGTTCATACGCGGCTGCAATGACTGCGCAATGCGGCCATTCGCCGGTAATCGCGGCATCAGGCGAGCCTACCTACTGGTTTACATATGCACAATACATGTATATTTGCTTAGACCCCCAATATTAGACGAGGGCGTTTTTTCAGGGCATTTTCAATGGAAAAAATATCGTCTTATATTCGGATGAATACGGTAATGTATTAACTTCGATCACGCAACCTTTTCTTCCACCTCCTCTCCTCTCCTCTCCTCCACAGTCAGACACACACACGAGTCGCGACACCCCCTCCTCAACATGCGCTGCCTGTTTACAACGGACTCGGACTGTTGGGGCGGGTGTTAATCAAAACAAACCAATCATGTCTTGACCTCTTCACAGGTTGCTGGCCTCTGATTGGCCTGGCCTGTCTCTCTGACTTTAAAAAAAAAAAAAAAAGATCAGACTGGAGAGGTCAGCCGGACCGGACCGACAGCTGATTGGCCTGCTCGGCGACCTGTTTAAAAAAAAAAAAAAAAAAAAAGACGGGCAGGCCACCGGGCCAGTGACAGGCTGGCGCTTCGGGAAATCTCCCGATGTACAGTTCGAGCCTATCAGCTTATGCTAAACAAGCCCAAATGACAGCCAACCAATGTCCACTTCAGGGTGTGACTGACCATTGTATTCCACCCCCAACAACTTAAGCACAGGAAGCCCAACGCCTACAAACCTATTTTATAAAAAGTAAAGTTAGAGATTAAAAATTAGATTAACTCGATTAAAAAACATAACGCGCTAAATATGACTGTAATTAATTAATCTCAATTAACGCGATAATTTGACACCACTAATACATATATATATATATATATATATATATATATATATATATAGGGAGAGAGAGAGAGAGAGAGAGAGAGAGAGAGAGAGAGAGAGAGAGAGAGAGAACATGCATATATTCTTATGGGCCGTGGCAAAACCTGACAAAGGTGGTTTTTATCACAGGGTATTATAGAGTGTATGTAAAGCATTTGGGAAATGTTTTTTGAATTTTGTTTTGAATTTAGACTAAGCTGCATGGCTGAAATGCCAAAGGCTGACAGAAGAGGAAGAAGTGACTTGAAACAGAGTTTGGCAGTCTTTCTGTGATTCAATTTGGATCTTGATGTTTATCTCAAGTTTTCTCTTGCCATCTGCCAGAGTTACACATCTTTCATGACATTACCTCTCCTTTTCTCTCCTTATCTCCTTTGTCTGTCACTCAGCCAGACAACAGATATTGACATACTCACAAATATCTGCTTGGCTGACTCCTTCTGCCTCACTCAGTGTGGTTCAACCCTTCCTCCCTCCCACCAGGGGAGCCGCTTCCAACAGCTTGTGGCTGTCGTGCTTTGCAACACTCTTAGGCCTCACTACTGCCAAAGCTTACTGGAGAGTGGCTAAATGTATGTAAACTATGGACAGATATACTATACTGTGCAATGAAGAGATTCCAAGTTTGTTTGATTCCAAGTTTCAAATGACATTTTGCATCATATGAAAACGCTGTATCCTACAAACAAATCCATATAGTGCAACTGAAAGGTATTTTGACGCCAGTGTGATTCTCTAAAAATAATAATAAATAGTTGTTAAGATACACATGGACAGATTGATTTATTTAATCTCTGTTTTCCCCCTGCCATTTTTAAATTAAAAATAAGCTAAGTTGCTTCTGTTGCTGTTGAAGCTTTGTCATCAGGTGGGGGGGTGAACCTTCAGGCTGGGATATTTTGGCCCTATTTATTGGTTCATTTCAACTGTAAGAACACATCACCATAACTGCTTACTGTAAATGCAGCCAACGCAACTATACTGTAACTCAGTCTGTCTCGGTAAAAAAAAAAAAAAAGAGTCACTGTCTCCTTTTCCTCTCGTTGCTTTCTTTCTTTTCTCTTCTGAAAAGCAGTCTTAGATGTTTGAGGTGGCCTGATGCCATTACTCCTGGCAGATTTATTTCTTGAAAACCTGCCGTGCTGCTCTATGCGTTCTATTCTGGATGTGACTTTTTTTTCTCTTACACAACCTGTGAATTGTTAGAAGTAATGGACATTCTGGGAACGATAATGTATGTTCATTAAGTCATTAAATATGAATTGCATAAGTAGCTGTTTCTATTAAGAGCAGTTCTACAACACAACAACAGAAACATTATTTGGCAAATGTTTATCAACCAGTAAAGTCTATAAATCATGGGCTTTTTGAGGGTCCTTTGGAATCTCCCTAACTTTACACTCCTATGCGGCATCTCTCTCTCTCTCTCCACACACACAGCATCACACTTACTTTCAACTATCAACGAGTCTCTCTCTTCCTAATTCTCTCTCAGACCATCTCCCCTCTCTCTCTCTCTCTCTCTCTCTCTCTCTCTCTCTCTCTCTCTCTCTTTCTCTCACTTCCCTGCCAGCACTCACTTATGTTTATTCAGTTAGTTTGCTCTCTGTTACAAGGAAATTTAAGGGGCACTTGTCCTTTGACCCCCTCAGCCTTTGATAATGGTTCTCTTTTTCAATAGTGTCTCTGTCCCCAATCCTTTTACCCCCAAGCGCTCCCTCTGAGGGCAGCCAGTGCTGACCTCCCTCCTGGGTGTGTCTTTGCATCGAGAAATAGAAGGGGAGAACTCTGACTACGCTCCCCCTGTGTTGAGATGAGAGAAGGGGGATTATTTTGCCAGGTGTCTCCTCTTGCTCAGGGAATGTGTTGTTTTCCTCGCTGAGAAAAATTGAGCCTTTGTCTGGCTGGTGTGCTGTGGATCTGTCCAACCTCGCTGTCCCATGCTTCAGGCATGGATGTTTCATTTATGTCTTAACAGCAACTGATCTGTGCACATCTGTTTTATTAGAGCAATGCAAAAGTCTGACATTATAAAGTCACAAATTTGCGAGAAAACACTCAAATATTCTGAGATTAAAGTTACAAACAAATATATGAGAAAAAATTCTGGGCTAAAATCAGCAGGATTCCCTTGTTACTAAATCCCATTGCAAAGTAGAATTTGATGAGGTCATCAGCTGCAGGCCTGATCTAAGCGGCAGTGTCTGCAGTGTGTGGCTGATGCAACCTTGAAAACTGAAGCCATTTGCTTCCTTGACTAAAAAGTAAAACTATTTTTCTGAGTTTGATTCTCATAAATGTGTTAGTTTTTTCTTGGAAATTTAACGTTTAAATCTTTGAGGTTTTTTTTCTCCGAATATTACCCCCGTCCCCCAGCTCCATTTTTTCCCTACAATGGCACTAGTAGTTGTAATATTCCAGTGTAGTCTTTGAAGCATATATATCTCAAATACGTAGCCATAAGACTCTATGTGAATAATCTGACCCACTTTCTGTCCTGCTGGTTTAGGCTTTCCTAAGGGTGGAGCTGCTCCTTCATTTGGCAAGGTCAGTAGCCCTGCTCCCAAAGGTCCGGACCGCCCCACTCCACAGCCACACCCACAGGACTTGGACTCTCTGGTGCAGCGGGCTGAGCATATCCCAGCTGGCACACGCACCCCCATGTGCAGCAAATGCAACACTGTCATCAGGTAAATGTTGAGGATGTTAGGATATTAGAAGGAATAGGATTAATGCCTTTATATTTGTTTGCCATTTCTGCTTTATTTGACAGTCAGAGTAGAGAGAGACAGGAAAGCCAGGGGAGGGAGAGGGGATGACATGCAGCAAATAGCCTGAGGTTGGATTCTGTGTAAAGGCATGGTGCCCCATGCCTTTACACTGCTAACAAGTTTTATGCTTCCACCCTTGCCCTGGATGGCACAGATGTGATGTATAAGATGCATGGTGCCTCAGGAAATCAGCTGTCTCTTGATTTGAGCCTGAAACAAGAGAAAACAAATCTTCACATGGTTACATAATTTAAGTAAGAATGCACAGTTGTGCACAAATGAATCTGCAATGAAATATGTTCTCATTTGTATTTCTGAGAGATTGTTTACCATATGATATAGGCCAACTTAAGCCTCCTTAGGAGAGGTTTTTTGGTGAGTGAAATTGAATCCTCTGACCTGGGCCCGTTCTCACCAGGGGCCCATTCCTTGTGGCCATGGGCATGTCCTGGCACCCTGAGGAATTCAACTGTGCTCACTGCCATGCCTCCCTGGCAGACCGTGGATTTGTCGAGGAGAGGGGCCAGGTGTACTGTGAACAATGCTACGAGCAGTTCTTTGCTCCCACCTGCGCCCGCTGCCACCAGAAGGTCCTGGGTGTAAGTAAAAACACTGAAAGGATTAATAATCTGTGCCCTAATCTATGTGTGGTCAAAATGCCTTCACTAATACTGACAAGGTCCAAAATAAACTTTGTATACCTTAATATTAAACTTTGCTAGTAGGTGATGAATTAGAGTCACAGTGTAAAATCATCATTAAAGAAAGTAAGTTGGAACTTGAGCTGCTTATCTAATGTGCTGGAGGAGCTGAAGGTTCCAACTCTGCAGCAGATTTCTGTCATTTTCATATCAGTGAGACTATTTTTGAACGTCTAATTTGCACTTTAGTCTGATGACAGGAGCACCCACCAATTAGAAGAGATCTCAAACCAGCCAAATGGTGTAGTTTACAGCTTTTTCTGTGTAGGCTATGTGTATATATATATATATATATATATATATATATATATATACTTTAAGGCATTTACAAGTGCATGCACTTTTTAAAATATTTCCATCAAAGTATAAATAAAGAACAGAAAGCAAGTAGGACTTTAAGTATTATGTTGCTTGGTTGAAACTACCCATTGTGTCACACTAAACAGGCAACAAACCAATGAATGTTATAATATGGAAATAAAAGTGCATTTCATCATTAGAACAAAAGACCAATTCAGCTCTATTTCCAGGCACTTACTTCTGAAAGCAACTTCAATTTAATACCACCTGTAACATTATAAACTGTTGTCCTTGAATACAGAAATCATTAACTGTAAAGGTGGCGAGGATGGATGTAGAGTGTTGAGAAGCTGCTGCTACACCACTGTGATCAAAGTACTGGTCAAACCGCTGCCAAGTGACTGCTGGGAAATGTAGTGCAGAACACTAAATGAGTTTCGATCACCATCAGGGGTTCATCTACAGAAACATAGAATCTTGTAAAGCTTTGATTCCACGATTCATTTACAATAAAACCACACAGACCATATTAAGAATCTTTGAAAAAAGTAATAACTGAGCTTCCACTAGCTAGCTAGCTTGCTAGATATATAGATAGACTGACAGATTTATTTTAAAATGTTAAAAAGACAAAAAAACTACAACAAAGAAGCACGAGACATTCAACATTGAAAAAAGCTACATACAATCCTGAAAAGAAAAAAAAAAAAAAAAATCAAACTCAAAAAAGACCCAGAAAATAACCAGTTACCCTGTTCTGTAAAAGACACCTAACCTGACTTCCACAAGCGCCTCTCATATCTAAAGACTGCATGTGGAGGGGAAGGCTGGTCCACAATATGGCACCACTGCAAACAAAAAGAAGAGAAAAAAAGAAAGCTATAGGATTGTCATCAAGGTGTTTTTTTTTTCTTTCTCCTAAGTTTTCATCAAGATGTTTTTTCTTTTGTTTCTGCAGGAAGTCATGAATGCCCTGAAACAGACCTGGCATGTGTCCTGCTTTGTATGCGCCGCCTGTCAGCAGCCGATCAGGAGCAATATGTTTCACCTGGAGGATGGACAGCCATACTGTGAAAAAGGTAAACGAGTGACAGTAGCTGGGTTTCCATCCACCTATTTTTATTCGCATTTTCAGAAATTGCGAAAAGAAAAAAAAAAAAAAAAAAAAACTTGGATGTAAACGCCAGAAATTCGAAAAACGGCCGAGAATTCGCAAAAAAGTTTTTTCGCTTGGAGGGGGTGGATTTCTCAGCGTATCGATAAAAGAAAATGCGACTTTTTGCTGTGGAAACAGGTTTTGCGAATAAATGATGACTGGACCGGATACCACGTCACACTTCTACGCTACAGTCTTATTATTAGTTATTATTAGTTATTATTATTATTATTGTTGTTATTATTCTTCTTCTTATTATTATTATTATTATCAGTAGTAGTAGTAGTAGTAGTAGTAGTCTCTTATTCCTTATTTAGGATGGTTCGGTACGAAGTCAGCGCTGCCAAAATAGTAAGCAGACTTCTCCCAAGAGCCGACAAGTTCAGCAGAAATCTGTCCCTGATCAGCTGTTGAGTGTCAGCTGAGTGTTTGTTGTTGTTCAGTCGACACACACACTCTCCTCTCAATAATCGCAAAACAAAACTAATGGAAACAGGCATAAATTCGCATTTTCTTTTGCGCATTTTGAGAAAATTCGCTAAAAAATTACGATATATTTGGATGGAAACCCAGCTAGTGAAGCGCACACTGTGAAGGACAAACGTTACTGGAATCAGTGTTCCACCTGACTCTCTCCCTTACCCAGACTACTACAGCCTGTTTGGGACAAACTGCCACGGCTGTGACTTCCCCATCGAGGCGGGGGACAAATTCCTGGATGCTCTTGGGTTCACCTGGCATGACACCTGCTTTGTGTGTGCGGTAGGTCCACCTGCTGGAGAGAGCATTTCAATGCCAGCCAACACGAGTTACTCAGACTGTTGTGTGAATAACATCAGTGCTTTCTCTGTGCTTCTGTCCACAGGTCTGCAGCACTAATCTGGAAGGCCAAGCGTTCTTCTCCAAAAAAGACAAGCCCTTGTGCAAGAAACATGCCCACACTGTTAAAATCTGAGCTGCTCTGGGTTGGGCAGGAGTGCCCGTTCACAGCAGTCTGTTCAATCAGATGTTGATGTTTTTTTCATAGTTAAGAATGATCAGGTTTATCTGTTTGTTTATTCTGTTAAAATACATGTTGGGTTATGGGTTCCACTGTAAGCTTTATTTTTTGGTTAGCTCTATAATAGTTGGTATTTGCATTCACTGAATGTCAAACAGAATTGGAAATATTATAAAATTATAGTACATGAAAATGCAGGACAAGTTTATCTCCGAGTATACACACTGCAAAAACTGCCACCATAACAAGTCATTTCACTCAGCACCTTGTCTTGAAAATGTTAATTTACTCAGAATAAGTGAATAAAACTGCCAACAGGTGATATAGTTTTTTGTTTCCAAGGCTGTTCAGCTTCTTTCAAGAATTTTCTTGACTCGAGTGTCACTTCCTTGAGCTATCTCTTATTTACAAGAAAATGTCTCAAACATGTGAAACTGCACTGAAAACAAGTTGAAGTATCTCACCCTGTTGGCAGATGTTTGCACTTATTTCAAGAAAGCAAAATTTGAAGGCTGAATATAAGACTAAATGACTTCTAAAGATGGATTTTTTTTTTTGAAGTGTAGCACTGAAACCCCTTCTGTCAGCTCTGTCTGTGCAGGTGAGAGTGGCTAATCATGTGGCTAATACGATATGCAGGGCTATTTATTTGGGCTGGAGCTGTGTTGGGCTTTCTGATGGGCATTTTTGCACATAAAAGGCTAGTTTACTGCAATGACAGGACAGAATGAGTGGCGATGTTCTGTTGCTTGTGTACATTTTCTAATGCCTGATCTCTTAAGCTATGGTTTGGGGCCAGAATGATTCATGCTTCCTGTGGATTCCCCACATGGCAAGTGTACTTTATTACACCAGGCCCTTTTATTAAAATTTACTAGGTTGAAAAAAAAATGTTAAGTGCTATTGTTTCAAACTATTGTTCCTTGTTTTGATATAAATCCCATGTAATAACATGTCATTTCATCTGCAGTGGCCCACAATACCATGAGGGCAGAGCGCTGCTGTATGGGTGGACCCAGTGGGAATTAAACTCCCTTACCCTGGCGGTGTTAAAACCATGTTCTACCAGTTTTGTTAGAGATTGTTACACAGGACCATGCCGTGCTGTATTTGTCACTGATGACATAGTTGATGATTCGTAGATTTTTTTTGACTGTGTCACAACTTTAATATAGGCTATTACTGTTGTCATTTTTCCTTTCTCCTGTCCAGACAATTTCTGTTTATCAAACAACAAAACCTTCTGTGCAGCTGTTTTCTCATCAGTGTGCAGAAAGTAGCACTTGTTCTTTTTCTCAATTCAAATAAAAGAGTTACAATATAAAGTCAGTTGTGTCATGCGTATCTCCACAATGCTTTTAAATATGTCATGCATAATCCAGTAAGGCATCATTAAGAATCTGTTCATCTTTGATGAACTATAAAGATCACTGTGCCTGACACAAGGTTATTCTAGTTCACTAAACTAAACTAAAAACTAAAACTAGATGTGGAAAAAAAACATTTCAGTGAACTGAAATAAAAATAAAAACTAGACTTTAGAAAAAAAAAAAAAAAAAACTAACTGAAACAATATTGTTTACTTCCAAAGGTGACTAAAATAAAATGAAACCATGCAGAAAATGTGTTTAAATCGAGTGTTTGTCACTTAGGTCAAATGCGTGAGGACAAGCATGAGGTGTCGGTGCTGATGTTTAGGGAATGTCAACATGACTGGCAGTCAAGTGAGGAAAAAAACGCTATAATAACCGGCCTGACACTGAAACTAAACACTGAAAACAACTCACTTCAGTGCATGCACTTTATTTCTGGGTTGTTGTTTTTGTTTGCTTTGTTTTGTTTTGTTTTTTTAATGCACATGTCATGTTTATGTTTTGCCATCATTCCAACAAAGATTTGATTCATTGAGGCTTATTGTAGGTGATGCAACCCTGCGGTCACACCGGTTAAAGTGCACAGAGGAAAGTTAGCAGGCGGGCAGACAGGCACCAGCTTGAGTTCCCTCATACATTTACCTACAGTAAGAGGGAAAAGTACACAGTCTCCATGGGGATGGAGGCAACAACACCTTTCACACACACACACACACACATGCACACACAACACTCTGTTTGAAGTCTTAATTGTCTACCTCATGATAACTCTGTGCTGATTTTTGCATTAGGGGCAGGGGCAGCTGTTGAGAAATATTCACTGGGGGAAGAAGGATGGCAGATAGATAAATGAAAGAAAGACAGAAAGAAAAAACATTTTTGCTGATATGTTTGAATCCACAGCCACCATCTTAACACAGTTTTCTAATTTCTTCAGGGCTGAAAAGTTTTGTTTGTTTGTTTGTTTGTTTGTTTTGTTTGTTTGTTTTTTGTTTGGCTTAGATTAGAATCAGACTGTCCAAACTGGGGTGGCAGCTGGGATGGCAAGACCTATTTTCAGGGTGGCCACTTCCACCCAATGCCACCACGGTAGATCCGCCCCTGATTAGGGCTGGATAACAGCAGAAAAATGAATAAACAGTCGAGTTATTATGTAATCCCCATCATTATAGGAAAGTGTACTCTAAGTTGCCCCTATAGATGCACAGTCTGAATTTTGCACTTCTCCAAGACGTCGGAGGTGGGAGCCCTCCGCAGGACTCAGACGACACAGGATCGGAACTAGTCTCAAAGAGCCGATGGTACACTTGGAAAAGTCTGCCGTCAGACCGGGGGGCACATGGAAATAGAAAGTGCAGCGTTCATACGCAGCCTCGGTGGAGTTGAAAGACAGATAAAGGGGGATCCAGTCAAACTGCTCTTCAAGGTAAGATCACTTTGCTTTCCGAAAATCCCGGCGCTCTGTGTGTGTGCGGGAGCGCACTTTGAGCCTGCCGCTGCGGTCAGAACGCCTCACTCATATCATATGTGCCGCTGCAAAGCCACAAGGATAGGTGATTATGCCTTCGATTATTATGTCTAATTTAACCCAAAGACATAAAAGTGCTTATTATTTCTCTCCTGCGCTGAGTTTGATGCTGGCAGCAGCTGCGCGTTATCAGCTGGACCCCCGATAGTGCTGTTCACTGTGAGGAAGATGATGATGATGATGATGATGATGCTTATCAGTTACTGGCTCAGTTGTCACCCCTCGGTGCATCCCAGAGTCCCCGAGGAGAGATACTCTGACGCAGCTCTCCATTTCAGTCACACAAACTGCGATCAGTTTTACTGCAATTTAAATCAATTGGCATCGAATTAATTATTCGGCGATTGACCGACTGACAGAAATAATGACTCCTTTGGATAAACATGTCCGAGATCTATAATTGTGCAGTTATTACTGTTTGTTGTTTTTTATTACTGTCGTTAACGTATATTGATGCCTATTTCTATGGAGTTCCCAAACCACGTGACCTTGTCAGAAGTCCGGTGCTATCACTGACACAAATTTGAACGCTGTGTTTGCTAAAGTAATGACTATACCCACATTTATAGCCTGTGACTGTGATGTCCAGAGTGTGCTTTGATGAAAGCCATCATTGCCATGACTTGTCAGATAAAGCTCATCAGTGCAGAGGAAATAAGAGTTGAGCTGTCACAGTAAGGTGCACCATGTGCTCACCCCCCCTCTGTGTGTGTGGAGATGTGTAGGGTTAAACTGGTTATGTTTTTGTGCTCTACTTTAGCTGATGTCTGGCAGTGAGCTAAAGCCTCATGGTGAGTGTATAGTGGCATGCACTCAATGGTAATATTTGGCTGCACTGAAATGTCAGCTGAAGCCGTGACACAAACCCACTCTGTGCTCCGCAGTTGTTCGCCGAGCATCAGACCACAGCTGATCTCCTTACAACAGTGAGTTGCACAGTGCTCCTGATATTTGCATCAGCATCTCCGAGCCCGGAGGCGGCCAGTGCACAAATTGCTACAGACCTCATGCTAGTCTGCGGTGTCTTCACCTCACAGGCCGAGAGCTCTATCCTCCACAGGACAGAAAGGCCCATTGATGGCGGGCTGCGTGAGTGCTTGGGCTGATATTAACCACACAGAGAGAGAGATCAGACCACCATCCAGTTCTTGCCCCGGCTCTGCCCCTTGGCAAGAGCACGGCCCGTCATTAGGCTTACAGGATGGAGATGGCATGTCAAGTGAAGCTGCATGGGCTCCTGGCAGGCCAGTGCTTTTGTGGTCTACCACAGACTCAAGCTTCAAGTGTTTCTGAGTGTTTGGCTCTCTGGCAGTGGTGTCTGACTCTGTGTGTGTGTAAGTGTGTGTGTGTGCGTGTTTGTGTATGTGTATATGAGTAATATACCAACATTCTTGTGAGGTCTAGTTATGGTGATGTGAGTATAGGCCTCTCTGTATGAAAATGATTGTGAAATAGCCCCAGGGCTGGGCAATATGGGCAAAACCAAATATAACAATATTTTTGACCTCTCTGTAGATATGGTAATAATATTGCAGGGATGACTCTTGGTGTTTTCATAAAAATATTTACAGAATGAGATGTACAACAGTACAACAATAATTTGTAATGTAGATATGATGGCCCAGCAGCTAGAGGCAAATAACACAACAGGTAGAGCAGGCTAACAAGTTCAAAAAACTGCATCACCTTTCTCCAGCCTTTAAAAGCAGGAAGAGACAGCACACATCACAGTGTTGCAGGGGCCTTTCTGAAATCCCACACAGTATCTTGTCTCATATCACTATACCGATATAATGTCAATGTGTTGCCCAGCCCTAGAGAGCAGCGGTGGACAGTAGAGCTGCACAGTTAATCAATATTGACATCACAATATAAATAAGTGTGATATCCAAATTACAGAAGCTGCAGTTTTTTGATGCCAGTAAAATGTGACAGTATATTATTAGAAATGAAGTATTGTGAAGCTACAGTGATGCCCTGGCCTGCAAATCATTCTCCAAACGTAAAAAAATCGCAAATATTATCACATTTGCAATACTGTCAAAATAATTGCAAATGAAGTACATTTACTTGAGTACTGTACTTTTTTACTGTACATTTTTCGAGTGGCTGTAGTTTACTTGAGGGTTTTTTTTTTTGTTTTTTTTTTTACATTTTTACCTGTCTATGAAGGTTGTCATTACTCATTTCTTTTAAGTACAGCTTCAAAGTCAGCTATTGAATTTTTTTTTATTCTCTACAACGTGCAAGCAAGACAGCCGCTTTCAAAGTAAAACACATCCGTTCCATTTTGTTAACAAAGCGCAAAGCACTAACCTGGCAGTAGTAAGGACTTTGCTGTGGCATGGTGGTTCTACAAGCAGACAGTTTTTGCTCATGGATCCTGTAAATACAATGTGAAAACAATACAGTAATGCATTGATATTAAAAGAAAGAAAATGTACTTTTGAATACTTAGGTACTTTTAAAAGCAAGTTCTCCAGTACATTAACTTAAAGATACACTGTGTAGTTTTGATAGTTTTAATTTTTATTGCAGGTCTGGCTTTTATTGCAAACAATATTGAACTGGTAATTTTTCTGTGTCCTGGTTGTTTATATTATTTCACACAATACATTTTTTTTTTTTGAGATACAATTTGTTTTGTTTTTATTATTATCTGTCAAAACTACATACTGCACCTTTAGGTAAAAATTTGATTGAGAAACTTTGATTTGTAGCGGAGTAATATGAGACGAGGAGGATGTATAGTTTGAGTCAGGTGCTGGGGCTGTGCTGTGTGTCCACCCCTGCAGGAACACCACTGAATGCTTGTGACAGGAGGGAGTTTGTGCCAGTGTGGGCTGGACAGCACAAATCACTAATCCATAGACTCTGATCAATAGTTGGTTGAAGCAACTGCTAATGGACAAAAGTCAAAGATGCCCAGACATCAACCAACAAATATGCACCTGTGACTGACACACTGTTGCAGTAGAATCACATGTGTCTGTAACTAGAGGTGGAAAGTAATTAGGTTCATTAACTTAAATAGCGCACTTCACTGCAATTTTCAGGCACTGGTGCTTGAGTATTTCCATTTTATTTGACTTCATACCTTTTGTGTACTACATCTCAGAGGAAAATATTGTACTTTTTTATTGCACTGCACTGATCTGAGAGCTGTAGTCACTTTGCACAGAAAGCTTATACATGCAAAACATCAAATGTGATGGATTCTTAGAATTGAAACAAGTTAGCAGCGGACGGAGCAAAAACAAACATGGTTCTTGCCAGCGTTATTATAGTTCACTAAAACTAAACCAAAAACTAAAACTAAACTAGATGTAAAAAAAAAAAAAAAACTCACAAAATTGACTAAAATACAGGGCTAAAGTAATGTATCATTATTAGTCTACCTTAGAACTGCTTATGATCACCATGTCTACGGTATGATATTCTTTATAAATATAGTTTTCATTTTTAATAAGCAGGAATTTCAGTCATTTTATATTTCTTTGTGGTTAAATCCAATGATAAAAAAGTCGCCTCTGGTTTTAGTCACCCCCACAAATAGTGATGCCTCTGCACACCTCTAATATAAAACTAATACTGAAAGTAATAAAACTCAAGTAAAACTAAACATTTTGTAAAAATAGAAACAAAACCGAAATCAGCAAATCCACTCTGGAAACTAACTGAGACTAAACTGAACTGATCACAAAAATTGAAAACAAAATAAAAATAAAAATGAACAAAAACTGTAAAACTATAATAACTCTGGTTCTTTCTCTAGTCGGGACTCGATCCCGGGGCTCCGTCCATGTGACTGGCCCATCCACCACCTTCACTCTCTACACTACATCACAGTACGTGTGGCTCCAGGGGTCAGCTTGACTGACTAAGACAGACAGATGATAGAAATAGAACATAAGAGCTTCTGACCCACTAGAAGGTGTAGCAGGGACCTACTAGCCCGTACCCTGTGGGGGGATTATGACTGATAATGTTCATTCAGTGGTGAGATAACGGCCAAATTGCGTGAAATGCTGATATGAAGACAAGGAGACATTGATTCAGTTTCCAGGAATCTGCTCTCAACTCTTTTCACAGTCAGATATAGACCATATAGGGAGGATAGCAGCAGGTCTTGACACACTGCACTACAGTTAGGCCTGTCTGTATGCTCAGGTATACACACACACACTCACACACACACACACACACACACATGCAAACATGCACACCAGGTAGATGATGGTGTCAGTCTGGGTTTGTTCGCAGGGCTAAACTTAGCAAGCTGCGACCCCGTCACCCCAGTTTCCTCCCTTATAATTACAGGAAGTGAGTCCAGCCAATCAGAGCAGAGATCCTCAGTGCATATTAACGAGCTCAATAGAGCCAGTATTTGAGGACCGGAGGGGTGATGAGCACAGATGGGGGAAGGGGAGAGTTTTTCCTTGGAAGTTTGAAAGGCATTTAAGATCTAAAGAACTCTGAGGTATGCAGAGGAGAGAGCAGATTTGAAAAAGAAAAAAAAAAAAAAACGTGCTAACTAACTGCCATAACTCTGACTGACACGGATTTCATCAGCTCACACAGCTGTAAGTGTTCCAGTGTGCAGTGTGAGCGTATCAGCTGTGAGACAGAGTAAGTGTTGGAGGGAGACACAGCAGATAGCAGGCCGGGCTCAATGGCTTTTCCAGCCACCAGACAGAAGTGACTGTTTTCAGGATTTCCTTTAGTTTCTCTACTTTCTGTCTGTCTGTCTGTCTGTCTGTCTGTCTGTCTGTCTCTCTCTCTCTCTCTCTCTCTCTCTCTCTCTCTCTCTCTCTCTCTCTCTCTCACACACACACACACACACACCCACACACACACACACAGATATCAAGGCTTTTCACGGTCCATCCATGAGTTGTACTGAGTGGTTATTGTGCATCGTTACTGTGCATTATACAGAATAAGTTTGCAATTTAAAAAAAATAGATGTGAGAGCAAAACTAGCAAGTAGAGTAAAATAGATTTGTGATTAAAATTTGAATCAAAACTTTTGTTTGCAAATCCAAAAGTTTTGTTTACAAATTAAAAACGTATGTATTGTCCCTCGCTATAACGCGGTTCACCTTTCGTGGCCTTGCAGTTTCGCAGATTTTTTTTTGTCCAATTTTGCATGCTGGACTTATTTTTCTACGAAGGTTTGGACTTTGAGAGTTTAAACAAGAGAGAAAAGTGAGAAAATGTTAATGCCTGTCTGAGAAAAGTGTATAAAGTGTGTAGTGAGGGGTTTTACAGCCTTAAAACATCTAGAATAATTGTAAAAAATAGAGCTGACTACTTTGCAGATTTCGCCTATTGCGGGTTATTTTTAGAACGTAACCCCCGCGATTAACGAGGGACCACTGTATAATTTAAAAAAAAAAGGTTGCAAAACCAAAAGTTTTGTTTGCAAATCCCAAAGTTTTATTTTCGGTTGAGGTGAATCTTGTGGGCAGGACCTGCGCTGGAAGATGCACAACAGGTTTCTATTGGCCAGTCTGACTGGAGTGAGAGCTTGGCAACATCCACAGTCCTAACGTGATGGTATCACAGCGGCTCTGATCCACACTGCCACCCAGAAGGTGACAGTAATACAGTAATACTAATAATATTACATCATAACTGTGGATGTTGCCAAGCTGTCACTCTGATCAAGCCTGGCCAATAGAGACGTGTTTCACATCTTCCAGTGTAGGTCCCGCCCACCAGATTCAACTCAACAGCAAGCAAGACTTTTGATTCATAAACAAAACTTTTTGATTCTCAAACAAAAATGTTTCATTCGCATTTTAATCACAAATTTAATTCACTTGCAATAAAACATTTTTTGATTGCAGTGTTGATAGTTTTGCTCTCAAACCTATCTTTTGACTGCAAATCTTTTCTGTTTGATTTCATACTAGAGACACAAACAAACAAACCTCTCCATGCAGTTGCTAGTATTCCTCCCACAGGCTGACCAGGCACACCCTGACACGCTGAAAGCAAAACAGATGCACAGTTTCATTTTCTTCACAACAACAACACCGGCAGCACAGACGCTGCCTGGGATGCACATCTGTCCTTGTGTTTGCTCTAATCTCACTCCTCCATCGGGAAGACAGATAGAGGGACTGGGTGGAGGTGTGTTTGTGTGTGTGCATGTGCATGTGTCTATGCATGTGTTTGTATTGGTAAAGACACAACTTTGGCCTCCGTTGCTTTTCCACGTAACCACAGTCTGGATTTCAACTTTGATATAATAACCGAGAGATTTCCTGCATAAGACCAAGCAGCTTTTGTAGTTAATGTGTTGTTTACGAACACCAAGGCATCATTTTTTTTCCATCTTTCATCAAAGGACTACTTGCCATTATAAAAATCTGTTTCTTATATAAACAGTGGCACAGTTCCCCATGTTTGGTATGACAGTTTATCTTAATGTGTCACCCAAATGTGGTGTTTAGCAGGAAGTCTGCACAGCCACTTTCCCCATGGAGGGACACGTCGTCCTCCTCCTGTCAGGGTGGAGGTGCAGCTGGACCACAGCTGATTCTGTCCACTTTGGACTCATCCTCACTTTGCATTAACTGGATTCTTGATAGCTTATCTTGACCCAATGGCTGGACCTGAATACACATGCCCACTTTCTGTCTCTCATCTGAACTCAGTGTTTGGAGAAAAAGGCAGGCAACAGGAATGACTTTAAGCTGCTGGTGTGCTCTTTGTAAAGTCAGCATCTCTGGGACAAAACACTGACATCCTGTTATCAGAGACAGACACACAGAGAGAGAGAGAGAGAGAGAGAAACAGACGTTGAGGGTTGTAATTTAAATTGGTTGACATTTGGTTGATTGGTGGACAGTGGGGAAAATGCCTCCAGCTTGAGTTTTAGTGTGAATCCTTTTAGTCGTGATGCTAAAAAAAAAACAGCGTTGACATGCGAGATCCTTCTAAATGCTATCTTTCTTTTAGAGAACAACACCTGCTGGAAATCTGGATGGATTCAATGACAGGATGCTTTCTGATATCCGATCTCTGGACGGTGAGTTGAGCTCTCGGGGACGTTAATTTAATTTATGACCCGAAAATGTTTTACAGTACTTTTTTTTTTTTTCTTTGTTTTGAAATCAAGAACATTTCTGTAAAATACCTCAGCGAAGTCTGAGTGGTTTCATGTTCCGATCTGGCAATATTGTGAGCAAACTGAAATCATAAGCTAAAAGCTGTATTGATTAACATCGAGTAAGTGTTGATTCTCCTAGAGTTACTATGGATTATGGATTTGTCTGTGCTGGTGTGTGTGTGTGTGTGTGTGTGTGTGTGTTCTGAGATTGTAATGCTGTCTGGGCAGCAACGGGCCTCCAAAGTGGCAAACTAATTGGCTAACTGCAGAGCATATTGAAGGCAAACCACACTAAACATAATAGAGTCTTATGTCTTCAGCTGGAGTACAAGGCTAGACACAGGCCATCTGCTCAGACTGATGCACCAGAGATGAACGAGACATCAAAATCTGATCGTGCAAGCAAATTTCAGAAACTCTTTGACACTCAAATTTCAGCTGAGCTATTTGCCACAGTGGCATGGCAGGTTGTGAAGATCCACGCCTGTGTATGAAGAAACAAGAAAAAAAATATTGTTAACATATTTTTAATTGACTAAACATTTTCAACCTGTAATTGATGCATCAGGTTTATCTAGGACATAACCATGCTTTCTTCATTCTTCATATATACAGTAGAAAGATATGGAAGATATATAAGTAAATCGGAGATATGTGAAAGTGTCAAGTAAAAATATTTGGTCAATACTTAGGGACCTATTTAGGTCCATTCTGATTCTGTGGAGACCTTTTAGTAACTGGTCGTATGAGGCTATGATTTCATCCGTATTCGACTTCTGTTTTGAGACAAATCAACAAAAAACAAATCAACCTGGACTTATTTAAAAGTCCAAGCAAAAGCACCATTTTTCAAAGGGATAATCCGTCATTTGTTGAGTTACAGCATTAGTTGTTCCAGCTAGTTCCAATCACAATATTCTCATGAACTTGATGTGAGTGTGTATTTTTTCCCGAATTGGAAGCTATCCTATTTGCTACTACTACTTAACATGAATTATTACATCAATAAGCGGAAGGACAGCCACTATCTTGGAGAAATCACAGACTATTCCTTTAAATGTGAATTCAAATGGTCTCTGTAATCCTCAAAACTATGTTCTAAGTGTGCAAATTTCCATGTATAAATTCCACGTATAAACTTCATAGAAGTTTATACAGGTTTATACCGCCCACTGTGTTTTCCATGGTTATGCCCTTGCATTTCACTCAAACATATAGCAACTTTTTTGCCCATTACAACATTATTTCAGCACTAGATCTGTTATTCTGGAGCATCTAGTTGACCCAACAGGTTCTCCAGCCCATACAGGCACATGAGTCGTATGGGTTAGAGAAGCAGCCCTGATTCCAGCCCTGTGTCTCGCCTTGGTTAGGAATCACAGCTAATGCTCACTAATATTAGCTAGCTAAGGCTGGCAACCTAAAAACAAACACTGCTCTTGCTTGGATCAGTGCAAACTCCTCGCACAGCCACAGGTCGTCAGGTGCTAAAAGGCAGCAGGAACTTGCAACAAACTAAGACAAACAGATCCTCCGCACACTGACGCAGACTTTACTTAAACACTTTATTTAGAGGGAACAACGCGTTTCGCCTCAGCGTCTTCAGGTTCACCTCAAGTCTGACCTGATCATTTCCAGGTGTGTTTTTTAAAAGCTTGTTGGTCATCTGACCAATTTCACTCTTAAAGCCCGACTCGGGCAGAGAACACATCACAGTGTCCCATGGAAAACACAAGGTACAATACAGTATGCCGGAGCAACAAGCAAGAAGCAGAAAAATATTGACCATATTATCAAGCTTCACAACATAGGAAAATATTTACATATAAACCATCAATGATAGCCGATATTAGGCGAGGAAATAGAATAGAAATATTAGAGAGTACTAGAAAGCACTATATCAGCTAGAGACCCCAGATTAAGAAATACAGTACACATCTTTCATATAGCACAAAAATATGACAAGAGTAAAGTATATCCCACAAATTTATCCCTTAAAGAAAACAAGTCAAGTCGTGTGAATCATTCATACCGAACAGTTCGACAGTAGACAGTTCATTGATCCAAAAAGCTTCCCTTCTCAGGAGCCGTTTGATAATGTTCCCCCTTCTTGGATTAGGCAATAGTCTTTCTATTCCAATGAATCTGAGAGAAGCTGCAGAACCATGATTTTTTTCTTAATAGTGTCTGGCGATGGCATAATCCAGGTTGTTGTTTCTGATGGCCGCTTTGTGCTCAGCAATCCTCACTGCTCTTGCTTGGATTTGAACTCGGGGGAAAGCAGCATGGAAGTTGTGTTGATTGAGCCATCAGCCTGTGTTGTGGACTTCACCAGTGTTGTTACTGACATTACTGCTAGAGGTCACTTAACTTTCAAACATGACTACAGGTTGTAAAAAGCTGTTGTACAAGTGACATATGAGCTTTTTTTTTTGTTTTTTTGTTTTTTTGTTGTTCAGTATCAGTTGTGGTCATGTCTGATTGAGGGATGCATGAAACTTGTGTCTGTCTAAATTATTTTGATGCTCCATAAAGTAAAAAATGCCACATTTGTAAACATTAGGAAGTACAGTGTTTTGGCATAATGGTCTACATTGTGATATTATAATAGTGGGAGATCTTGTTTTCACATGCCTTCCAATTTATCACCACGTTTGAGCATAACATAAAATAAGAGGGTATGTAGCTGGAAATATTAGCACCTGCATTAAGTGCATCGTAGCACAAAGAGACATTGTTAGGCTCTTATATACTGTATATTTTCACTCCTCGATTTCAACAGTGAGCTTGTGTGCTGTGTAGTTTAATTAGCATTCCTTTAACATTAAGCAATGAACTTGCCACTACAGGACCCATCATAAACAGCAAAATATGCTGACACAGCTCCAACACAGAGCCTAGCATAGTCAGGAACTGAAGCCAGCTCCATGAAAAATACAGAGTTTCCTTAAGAGGACAATAGTAAGCCTGTATGTGGGAGAGGCTCCCTCGGACCCGCTCTGTGACAGTGACCTGCTGACAGGAAAGCGGAGAGGGGCCGAAGCCGAGCGCTGGTTTGGGTTGGAGAGTAACTTACACCCGTAAAGAATGTCAAGAATCTGTGTGTTAAAGTTCACACTGTATCTCCATCTGTGGCTGGATCCTGGCAAATAAAAGACAGCTGTGTGCGAGGCAGTGAGCGAGTAAGTGTGTGTGAGTGTGTGTGTGTGGGTGTGGGTGTGTGTGTGAGTGTATGTGTGTGAGAAACAGAGAGAGAGGAAATAAGGGAAAGAAAGAAATAATACAGCAATAACACAAAGATTACTATATATGCAGATGACTGATCTAATTAAACTGTGTATCCATGCATTTCAACAAATATCATGTTCACATAGCATTTTGTTACAGTGCATGCACAGTCACATACTCTCTCTCTCACACACACACACACACACACACACACATGTTTGGAAAGCAGGTAGCATGCATGATGTCAGCCCATGATTGTGCTCTAACTTGGTGGCTTATTAAGAAAGGAAGGTCAGGAGGACCACCCAGCACTGCAGCGTGTGCCACCTGTTTCAATGGAAACGGAAAGTCCAAGATTTAACACTCTACACTGTGTTAGTTCAACAACATGCCCAGCTGTGATACAGGGGGTTTTTCAGTTGATCTAATCTTGGCACAAGGTTATTGCAGTGGTACTTTATATTTCATGACCCTGCTTTCTTTCCCCTAACTCCACATCTGCAGCCGCATGCACACAGATCATTTAGAGCATGTATGTCCACAATTCCTTAAATTTGTATTACAAAGGTTTTAATTCCACTGAGTTTCACCACAATGAAAACATATGGTGCCCTACAACTGTCCTTTTTTAAGGGTGGGAGAATAGTCTGAAAGGCCTTGTTCCAGCTCCTTATCTCAATGAATTTGCACCCAAACGCCGCGCTTGCCCGCTAAACAGCTCTGACAGCAAGTGCCACTCAGGCCGTAAGCAGAGATGGAGAAACAGATGAAATCAATTTTGGCCGTGTTCGTGTTATTCATTTTTGCTCAACTCTTTGTTTCTGATGACAGACTTTAAATGGGTTTCAGATGTGCTTTTTTCGTACATAGACTTAGGAGAGGGCAGAGGGTGGTGAGAGCTATACCTGTGAGGCCGTCCGCATGGAAATGTGCTGATATCAGAGCTTTGCATTTTGATCCCGGGGATAGAGGAGGAGGATGAGGAGGACACCCCACTGAAGCCATTGAAAAGACTGGGTTTGCATAGATCGTATCAAAGAGTCCACCGTCAGAGAGGAATCTCTTATCAGGGCAACACTAATCTGTTAATCAGAGATTCATGGACTTCCTGGAGCAACCACTACAGGCAGAAGCAGACAAAACGAGAGCACATATTGAATGTCAAATACACACTATAACTTAAAACTATCAATTGGTATGCTTCCTTTTTATATCAGTGCTGTATGTTTAATGTCTACAGAATGCTACTTGTGCAGTGAGCAGGGGAGGGAATGGAGGTTATGATATTTTAACCTTAGTTCTATGAGCACAGGCTCTGCCCTCTACTGGACTCTGACAACAGCCTCACTGAGTCCTGACCAGCTACAGCTTAACTGCTGTGGTCACCTTATTTTTTGAAAAAAAAAAAAAAAAAATTAATTAATTAATTAATAAAAAAAATAAATAAATAAAAAAAATAAAATGAAATAAAAAAATAAAACAACAACAACAACAACAACAACAACAACAACAATAATAATAATAATAATAAATAAATAAATAAAGGGCTCTCTTAGTGAAACCAGGTGGATTGGCCAGCCTAACCTCACAGAGGTCAAGGGTCACACCAGAGACACCCCGTCCACCTCACTGCCCGAGGCATCAAGGAGCACGGGAGAATGCAGGTGACATGTATAATGTCAAGGGGTCAGGTGTAAAAACAGCTGACACTCAGACGTCCTCACACCCACTAAAAATGGCTGTTGACACTGCCACACTGTGTGCAGAATGTGAGCAGAGTGTGTATAGAGTGTGTGTAGAGTGGGAGGGTCTCTTCCCGCCTGCCTACGGGCTTGCCATTTGGCAAGGCACTTCTTGGATAGGGCCATTATTAACATCATGTAGTGGTTTGGTCGCAGCAAAGACAGGTTACATTCTGGGACATTTAAAGGCCAATACCAGTGACTCTGCATGTTGAGTGTTAATAGTTACAAAATTTATATACTTCCCATTTCTGATTATATTTTCCAAAAGAAAACATCCAGAGACTTCAAACTTTATTCCATCACTATAATGTATTTAAGTCTTGATGATGAGTTTTGATGACTTGAAATTTGGTGGAGTGAAGTGGGGAAACGTTTTACTTCACACAGCCAGTCAGCTCTGTGGTTTATGAATATTGAGGACTTTGCAGAATCAATACTTTATAAGGTGGGTGTTTCAAACAAAAATTTGATTATATGTTGTGAAATCTTAAGTAACCCACAAGATTTGTGAAATGTTTTTTTTGCAAAATTTGTAAAATTTGGGTACATTGTAGTAAATGGGCCAAACATTCAAAATCACTGGCATGGTCCTTTAAAATCACTTCTGTTCATGACTACACTTCCATCGCACCAAAAGCATTGCTCTTTTTCAAGGTTCATTTCGCGTTCCTCTAAACGCTTCCCTGCCTGTGCAACAAGACCTTTAGGTGACTGTGTGGGCAGCAGCTGCAGTGATGTGGAGGTCCAGAAGGGCCCGCTGACCCTCTCTGAAGTCCCAGCAGTGGCCCCCAGTCAGTGTAAACTGGCACACTGCTTTATCTGGAAACAAGCTCCGAAAATGTGCTGCCAGCCTGATTCCCCCTTCAATCAGCCAATTGGAGTATTAATAGTTAAATGACACATGGGAGCACTGCATACACACACACACACACTTGCACACACACTATACTATGTTGGAATGCCTGGCAAGTTTGAGCATACATTGCAGGTTTAGGGAGCCAGCCAAAACAAGTGACATCACACCTCATGTGCTCTACCATCTTAGAATATGCCCCTTCTTATTTTAACGATGTAGTTTCATTTTCACCCTTTCACCATATATGGACATGATATCCACATGTGTTGTTACTAAGTTGACATAATCATTTGTTTTGTCCACCGGGACAACTCGAGGGCGTGTTGAGTCCCTTCCCACACTTGATTAGGGGACATGGGATATTTTTCAGAAAGCTCTCTCTGCCTTCCCCTCAGTCTTTGTGTGCTTCACTGACCACGTAACACTCCGTGATCCACAGTCTTACTCCTGAAAGTGGATACAGAAGTGCACATAAAAGAATCAGCACTACTGCTCAGTTTCCTCCTTCCTCCAGCTCCTTTTACAAACTCGCCTGATGTTCAGATCACCTTTAGAGGGGAAAAAATGAGTTAGCCAGATCAATCATTTTCCTTCTCTTATGTCTTCACTTTAAAAACTTCATCAGCCTCTGTCCAGCCTCAGTAGAGAGTGGCTTCTCCCCCCCCTCCCCATCTTTATTGCCCAAGTCTGGCCTCTCTCGCAGCTCTGAGAGCTTTAGGTAGGAGAGAGGGTGGATCACATTACATCTGGAAGACAGAAAAAGAGAGAGTAGCAGCTAGCTACCCTGCTGCAGCTTGGATTGTTATTGCAGGTGTTCTAGGGGCAGACACAGCTGTTAATTACCTCTACCTTGCTACATATGTAGAACCACGCTCGGGACATATGAGCGATCACACACATGTTAGGTATGCTGGAGTATGCAGGTTAGGACCGAAGGGTAGATAACTGCAGGGGGATGAAGTGTTTTCTACTTTTGACGTAGAATCCACTGGTTGAATCTTGTATTTGCTTTGGCCTTTTCGCTACATTTATTTCTGAGGCAGCCTTACACAGTCTCAGTCCTGCAGCCAAATCCAGTCAACCACACCTGTTCACAGAGCACTCAAAATGCCTGATCTGATCTTTGCTCTTATACTGCCAGTGTGTGTGTGTGTGTGTGTGTGTGTGTGTGTGTGTGCGTGTACACGCGTATGCAGTGCCTGGTCTCCAGAAATCTCATGAAATGAGCACTGTCTTAAAATTGCAAATCTGTTCCACACAAAGTAAAAGACATGTATTTTCTCACCATGAAAGCCTTATGTGAAGGAGACACAGCTAGAAACAGGCAGTAGTTTGACATTTAACTAGCGTGTTGGATGTGTGTGTACATCTGCCTTCAACTGGAGAGACCTGTGTTTAATCCACTGCTGTTGCCAAGAAACTCTCTGCTGTGAGTAAAGGTTTAATTTCCGATTGAGACGTACTCTTGTATAATCCTAATTTAACCCTGAGCATACTGTACCCTAGTTGTTTTTGTTGCATAAAGATAACCAGTGGTTAACCTTTTCACATGATGAACAAAAGATAGTTCACATTGTCACATAAGTCATAATTTGTGATGGCGGAACACTTTGCATAATTCTATTTTTTCAGTCTCTGACTAGTGTGTGTGCAATGTGTTTGCTAATGTGCACTCATTTATGTTAATAAATAGCTGCTCCTTTGTTGTCCATGTGTTTTCTGTGGCTCAGAGCCACACCTCAGTAGTTATTATTGTAGATTTTGTAAATATAACACAATGCTTAATTTCAAGGACTTTCAAGGGAAAGAAACTGGAAGTCCAGCATTTTTTTTTTTCTTTTGTTGACTGCCAAAATTTTGCAGCTTAATTGGTTTTCAGATTCCCATTTGAGCCATTTGAGCTCTGCACATGCATATACACAACCAACACGTGCATGGCCAACATGTTAAAAAGTGTAACACAGACACGCTCACTCTTATAAATCTCCATCTTGTGCTGTTTGTCTGCGAGTGCTTGTTTTCTGCATGTGCACACAAACTGGTCAAGATGGTGGGTGTGCGCCGCTTTTTAAAACAAGCATTGACTTTCCATTTTAATAGAAGTGGAAATTAAGCAGTCGGTAAGTTTGGTCGGACTGTTTCAAGGGACTGTGAGAGGGCAGGGGAGAAGACAGGGTTGACAGAAAAACCTCAAATGTGAAAGTGAGTGGAACTCCCAGGGTTTTCAAAACAGGACCCGAGATTTCATTACACATACCTGGACAACTGAGAGCATGGAAAAACCCCTCCCTGTATTATGTGCACTTACACACACACACACACACACACACACACATACACACACACACATTGCAGTTAGCAACAGCTGGGTTGCTTGTTGAAATAATAAGAATAATGTAAACTAAATAGAGCAGAGACAACTCCCAGTTAGGAGAGCCAGCACGTGTCAGCTTCAGAAATATGCAGCGCCGGGCAGAACCCTGGTCATCAATCACAGACAGCAGGCTCTCAGTCACCGCTGACAGGCTTAGACAGAGAGGAGGCGGAGACCTTGGCACCACTTGGTGTGTGTGGATGGTGTGTGTGGATGGTGTGTGGTGCTGGTGGTGGTGGTGCTGGTTGTGTTCTCAGCCTTGACTACAGCGCCTCGGTTTAATCGCGGTTTGGATGGGATGCAAACGTGGCCACCAGGACTTACAGACCACGATACATCAAAATTTCTAAATTGATAAATTTATTTCTGTATTTTTACCCTGTTTTCCATTCTGTTCTTTTAGTTTCATGTTTGTGTTTTTTTTTTTTTTAATACCTTACCCTTTATTTTCTGGTTTACTCACTTCTATGGTTCTTTTTGTATTTTATTATTTTACCTTGCACTCTTTACCATTTAATTCCGTTTTATCTACTGTTTGGAGTTTTTATTTATTTGGAATTTGATCTATTTCTTATTGGTCTTCATCCTGTCTCTGGTGTATCCTCATTGTAAAATTGATGACATTTACGATAGTGTTTCCTAAGCTTCTATTTTTATTGTCTTTGTCTTTTTTTGTGTGGGGAGGTGGGTATTGTTTATTGTTTTACTGTGTGAAGCACTTTGTGTTACATGCATTTGTATGCAAAGTGCTAAAAAAATAAAGTCTGATTGATTGAAATCAACAAAAAGAACAAGAGGAAAGCCAAGGGTCTTCAGCTGTCAATAAGATATGATAGTAAAATGCATCCAAGTGCTCCTCACTATGCCATTTTAAGCTGTCGGCAGTCAAACACTAGGCTATCTGTGTGCTTTGGGAACATTATCATGGTGGGTTGATGGTTCAGGGTACAACTGCAGGCGGTAAATTGGCTTGAACCAAGGAAAACAGACAGAGGGGAGACAGAAAGTCCTGAGGGGCCAAACTGGAGTTAGACCCTAAAATTGAACCTTCACTAGTGTCCAGAGGAATGGAGGGATAGAAGGAAAGTCAGGGGTGGGGGATCCTCTGGCAAAGCCAAAGCCCCCAGGGTTTCTGCTCAGCGATCTAACTTGGTCTGTGTAAACATGTCTGGAATGACACAGTCTGTATGGATGTGTGTGCATGTGTGTGTGGAAGAGAAAGAGAGAGAGAGAGGAGGAGAGAGAGAGTGGACACGTTATCAAGTGTGTTGCATGTGAAGCTCATTGAGTGTATTTGTGTTTGAGAGGAAGCACTGTTGATATACAGGATAAGATTACTGTTGCCTTTAAAATCATAATTAGACTTTTGGTCAGACCTTGAAGAAAGAAGTCTGGGTCTACTGTTTGGCTTGATATGTTAGCACAGTAACCCAAGGGGCCTGACCCTTTTGTCTGATCTCCTCAGACACGAGGTCACACTGTGTGGCCCCGGTGCAGAGGGTTCACCACCGTCCTGACACTCTCAAGCCCTCATGACATGAATGGATACCTCAGTGCATCCAATCGTTTCTTCACCCACTGTCCATCTGTATTAGACACAGGGTGAAGGGACAGCTGTCCCGTCCAAAGTGTGTGTATGTGATATATCTGGCGTGGCCAACGCGTGTGATGTGGTTTGTGTCACTGAGCGGCCAGTTGCCCTTCACCACTCTCTGATGCTGACACTGGACCCACAGGGTAATCATTACCAAGGGATTTGGCAGGCTTTGATCCTGGGGCAGCTCGGTGAGGGGTGCAGGGGTGCAGGGGTGATCCACTGTGGAGGCAAGAGGGGGACACTCATCCATGAGAATGGCCTGTGTGTGACATAAATGGCCTTGTTAGACAGTGGACAGTGAATGCAATTTCTCCTTACACTTTTGAGATATATTTATTTAATAGGGGAAGAGCATATTAACAAATGTTATGCCACATGACACAGATAAGTAAACTTAATGCAAAGGATAAAATCACCTCCTGAAAGATACATATTTCAGAAAAAATGAGGTTACTTCACAGTATAGAACCATAAAACGAGTGCATGTAACCATCAAATATTCACACACCCATAATATACAACATGCATAGATCATGACCAAGGAAATATATGTTTAGTGATTGTTCATTTGGGGTTTTTCAATGGCTGATGATGATTTTTAAAGACCAGCATCTGATAAAATCCAATAATTTGATAATGATAACAGATGAGACACAAAATTGCTGAACCTAAATGAACATGTACATATGTAACACTAATGCTATTTCCTGCTTTGTCTCTGTTTGCTTATGTAGGTCTGCATTCTGTCTGCAGTGCAGTTATTTAAAAAAAAAAAAAAAAAAGTATCAACTACATAACTATCCACAGGTAATCAAAAAACTAAACTTTGTAACATTAAAACTAAAACAGCATTCATCAGCAGATAGATATAGATAGATATCTATCTATATCTATGTACATAGATAGATAAATAGATAGATAGATAGATAGATAGATAGATAGCTATAGATATATATAGACTAATAAAACAATTAATAAAAGTAATAAATAATTAAAAAATTAATAGTTAGTTGCACCCAGCAGCATCTCTGTGTTTATGGTACTTTTTTTTTTTTTTTAACAGTAATGTATTATTCACTTGACCACAGAAAAATATTTAAAAAAAGGAAAAAAAAAATATATATATATATATATAATGAAAATAAATGTGCATTGTCTCTGTTTACTTAAGTAGATCTGCATTCTGCACTTATCATTTCAAATTAAAAAAAAAAAAAATCAGAATTAATATATCCCAAATATTTTTAGGTTAAGTTGTCGAACAGTTAGCTTATTTATTTATTATTCAAGACTTGAAGTGATTTGGCATGCTGCTCTGTGAAGCTTGATGTTGTATGACAATGCTAACTGACTCAATAGACTTATTCTGAAAGGAACTATGTGTCCAGGGCAGGCCAGTGTATCAGTACTCAGACGGATGCTGTCTGGGATTTTGGATTTCTGTTATTTGTCTTTACCTGCTCAGGCATCATATCAGCATCACAAATGACTGTTTGTTAAATCTCTTGTGTGTCAGTATGTCATGAAAGCACCAACAGTCAGCTGTACAATGTCCTCACAATATTGACATGGAGGTATTTGGTCAAAGATACTGTGACATCACATGCTGTCCGTATCGCCCAGCCCCAGCTCTGTCCTGAAGGCCACGAACCACTGAGACATTCATAAACAAGCAAAGGCTGTAACAGGACCCTGGCTGTTTACATTCCCTCACACAGAGCCTTCAGATAGAGGTTCAACAAAGAGTCATAACTACTGATTAGTATCCAGTAAAAGCTGTTTAACACACAGCAGCGGATCATTCTGACATTTCACTGACGCTTTACCCTGTTCCAAGTCTGTCAAAAGCATTGACAAACAAAGTCAGTGTGCAGTGGAAGCAGCAGTAGCATTCACTGAGCACTTTCTTCCTCTGGAGTCATCATCATGCATTTTTTGTGTTTTTTTCTTGTTACATTAATGATAATGGAAAAGGAGTATGTGGAGTCACATGGTTTAAGTTCAGAGCTGACATCAGGCAATCCTATCAGGGGCATACTGCCGGTTGCTACTGTCTAGTTCACCATCTAGCATTTCATATCTAACATTCACATCGTAAGCAATTAACTAATGCTTATTGCAGTGACAAATGTTGAGTGCAAGGAGTATGATAAAGTTAAATACCAAGCTGACACACTTTATAAGCAACCAGTACTAAGGGCAAGGTTTAAGGCCACACTGTCCTAATAATAGATGCACAAATATTATTGCAATCTTAGAATCATAAGTACTTGAAGTGCTTAGAAATTAAGTAAAAGCTGAGAGAGGAAGAAAAGCTTCTTTATATCTCAAGTACAGAGCACACTGGAGCAAACAGGAGGAAAATATCAAAGAGCAGAGTGTGATTTAGGGAGGAGAAGGGGGAGTGAAGTTTTTCTTGAAGAGATAAGTTTTCAGCTTGTGACGGGAAATAGTCACAGACTGTGCTGTCCTGACTAGAGCAGGAAAGTCATTCCACCACTGAAGAGCCAAGAGGAAAAAAAAAAAGGCTGTGAGCTGTAGAGCAATGACCAGGTGGCTGCATGGAGAGGAATTATGATGAGGCTGATGGTAGCAGAGCGCAGAGCATTAGAGTGAAAAACAATGTGATAATGCATTAATCCCTGTTGGGAAAAAAAATATGAGAAGTGTCTACCTTGAAAGGTTCTTCATGGTCCTTCATGGTGTGTTGGCTGCAAAAGTCAGTACAAATCAAACCATAAGCTGCACATTGTTAAATAAAAGGGGAATTCTCTTCTAGAAGAACTGTAGAACAGCACTCATGGAGCTGCTACCCATAGGAACTGAACCACTGGATGTACAGAGGTGAAAATAGTATCAAACATCTGGTCTCAGTCTGGATAAGTCATTAAAAATGGTATTTTGCCCAAAATGTAAATTTAACTGTATAATTAAAATGGTCAGGACCTGCTGGTACTATAGCCCTGTATTACCAAGCTACTATCTAGATGGGCGACATGTCTTCATTCCACCAAATCCTAACTTCTTCCTCTCTGTGCTCCAGCCATGGTAAGTTATGGCACTATGAAACAGTGTGATCAGAGGTAAAGTTCTGGCAGCCAGTCAGTCAGAGTCAGAGTCAGGCAGCACATGTGTCTGTGTGTAGAGGGAGGCCACAGGTTCAGCCACATCATCACATGCAATCTGTGATGGATGCCCACGTCCTCAGGCTTTTTGCAGGCCCTGTTTGGTCTTACCATACCACATGGCAAGGCAAGGCAAGGCAAATTTATTTGTAGAGCACAATTCAACACAAGGTAATTCAAAGTGCTTTACAGAGACATTAAAAGCAACAAGACACAATTTAAAACAATAAAAACAGTCAATAAAAAGGGAAATAGAATTGGGAATGATAGCGAAAATAAAATACAGTAACATAAAATATCAACAGGCTCGGTGCATTGCCTGAGCTATATGGACTTCCCGGTCACCCCCTGCAGGGATGCCGACAGCCCAACCTCTTGATTCCTTAGACTCTGAAACCTCTCCTATTGGAGATTTCAGTCCGGACTCAGTCCTCAGCCCTGGAATCTCTGACATTTGACATCGGAACTTTTCCCGACATCAGAACCTTTTCCCGACATCAGAACCTTTTCCCGACATCAGAACTTTTCCTGACATCAGAACTTTTCCTGACATCAGAACCTTTTTCCGACATCAGAACCTTTTCCTGACATCAGAACTTTTCACCAGAACTTTTCCTGACATCAGAACCTTTTCCCGACATCAGAACCTTTTCCTGACATCAGAACCTTTTCCTGACATTATTCCTGACATGCCGCTGTGCCCTTCAAGACCGTTACATCAGCCACACAATCAGGGCATTTCTGGTAGCAGGATGGCACAGCAGGTACGGCAACACTCTGTTTGCCTCCTGTCTTTGTCAAGAGCCTGCAGATTTTCCATTCCAGCCTAACACAAGAGCAGCTCATTTCACTGATTAGTTCCTCCTCTGGGCTTGAACGTGAGCTAATCAGTGAGATCACCTCGTGTCGTGTTTGACTGGAATGAAAACCTGCACACTCGCAGTCCTCGGTGTCACATGATGCCCAGGTCAAATGTAAATGTTAGCCTAGTGAGCGCCACAGTTTGGGGGAATTTGTGTTGGAAGGCCAGCAAAGAACTTGCTTTTGTATAACGCAGGATTCTTTAAAATTCCCCTCTCAGGCACTTCCCCTGCTCCTTAGCAAGGCTGTTAGCAATCTTCCTTCTTGTTACACATGTTCCGCACTTTATCAGTGGTCTTCTTAATCCAGACCAGCTGCTCTACTGTAAATACAATTAACCCCAGTAATTGTGTGATGTTGACTTTGGGTTTTGCACACTTTCTCACCGACTGCCGGTAGCCCGTGCTCTCTGAGGATGACATCATGGGTTTCAAGTTGCCCGTTGTGGCTTAGGTTCCCAGAGGTCCGGGGCTACAGCGTAAACGTGGAGAGAATTGAGCAGAGCAGATCCATGCAAAAAACACACATACTCATTCTCTCTCTCTCTCTCTCTCTCTCTCTCTCTCTCTCTCTCTCTCTCTCTCTCCCCCCACACACACACACACACACAGAAACACTTCTCACACATATACACTTTCTCTTTCTCTTGTACTCACTCTTGCAGGTCCTCCCTCCTTCTCTCTCTCGCTCTAACACCCAAGTGTGCATTGCACATACACACACCAACGCGCACCCCCCCGGTCGACTGACCTCTCTGCCACCTCACTCTGAGGCCAGAGTTTGTTATTGGCTCAGTTATGATGTGTTGACAGATCAGGCAGATGTGTGTTCCCATTTTGTAGATAGTTTGCTGGTGTTGCACTCACAGTTGAAAACTTCTGGATTTAGGAGAGCAAAGACTATACTTGGGGGTTCACAGCACTGTGATCAGACGGGTAGTGTGTTTAACAAGTTTGTTTAATCCACTATGAAATATATTTTTGTCTGTCATTTGTCATGAGTGCATATTTGTGTGTTTCTCAGTGTGTACATGCAGTAGGAGTGTGCATGCTTGTGCATATGTGTATGTAGCTTGAATAGCTTTTGTATTTCCTCTCTATTTTCCAAGAGAGGGCGTCCAGCACACCTCTGTGGTAGCTAAATGACATGTGTATTAGTGAGTAAGGTTTGTATTTTCTGTTTAATTCATGAAAAAAAATGAAGTGAACCTAGAACCAGATCAGAGACATTAAAAAAGTGTCATACCTTTCTGGACAGTACATCTTTTCAGCTCTTTATTGACTATGTTCACAGTTTTTGTCCATATTCCAAAAAAAGACTATTTTCTTCCTAATCTGTTTAAATGGCTAATGAAGATGAATATTCCACTAATATGTTTATGGGTGTTCCGGTAGCTCATCTAGTCAGGGCTGAGTCCTGGCCAGAGGGTCCTGGGTTTGGGACCAAGCCCGGGTCCTCTGCTGTGTGTCATCCCCGCTTACTCTCCTCCCTTTCTTTCTCGACTGTAGCTATCAAATAAAGCAGAAATGCCAAAAAATTATCTTAAAAAAAATCTCATTTACATGCAGCCATGCATACTCTGACTTGTATGACACTGCGCAAACAGCCTCCCTCTTTCATTCATTCAGCCACCTCATGGAAAAGGCTGGTGCTGTGATATTTGTGCATATCCAAAAAACCTGTTGATATCCAAGTCCTTCACGATGTTTAAAAGTGGGTGTGTTTCTCCTTGTGGCCAGAAATATGGGCTTTTCTTTTGTTAATGCAGCTCTACCCCAGACTTGCAAACTGCCACATAGTTGGTTTGTTTCCAACGCACAGAGCTGACCATGAACAGGCAGCCATGTGTCGCAAACTGCAGTAAAAGCTCCAATTGAAATGTGTCCAAATGCACCAAAGAATGCTCTGACAACCCGAATAATATTAGCATATCCCACGTGGCTACACAAAAAGGCCTTATTGTATATATATCAAAATGTAACATGCTGTTTACATGATCTGTATCAAATTCACAACAATATCATATTCAGAAAAATAGTGGAAAATAAGTGTGCATGTAAATGCACTGACTGCTTAGCACGATGATTTAGAGCAACATTCAGAAACCTTTGCCATTGTGCAGGTTTGCTTGGAGGCCATTTTACTGAGTCTCTCATTACTCTGTCAAAGCAGATTGTGATTTGTGAAGCGGGCAGTCTTTGAAACAGAAGATCCCATGAATGAGTTCTCCGTAACAATGGTCTGGGTGGGACCATGACATGATCACTTCTTTGGAATTCATCTGATCGTGATTTCATATGTGAATTAACAGAACATCTGGAATTATGGAATCATTACTTTGACAGTTGTATCTGTGATATATAATTCATATATCTTTTGTATACAGCTAAGATTGGCCAGTGATACATACACACAAGCTTTTTTGCCTTTTCCATCAGGAGGTCATGACAGTGTGGATACCTGAGAGAAAACGACACTGAATCCACATTTTTGCCAAGATTTGGGCTTTTAAAGGCTGTGATCTTAAACTTTTGATCAGCTGATGAACAGCCTATTTCAGTTTAATGGTTGTTTGCAATAAATTGCTTACTCAATTTTTTTTTGGTCTCACTCCCATTTCTTCTTTTTGCATTTTGAAGCTCTACTTAGAACTTTCTTAAGATCCAACAGTGCAAAATGTAAATTCTTGCAATTTCTCAACTGGTCTTAAGATTTTGATCAGGAGTGTATTAAACTCTCTTGTAGGTCAGTACTTTATAAAATATAAAGTCTGTGTATCTTGGGTTGTTATTATGGATACCGTTACTGATGATCTGGTGCCAGAGCAAATTTGGTAAGTGTCAAACATTATGTCATTCATCTGCTTCAGCGAGGAGGCTGAGTCACAGGGGCCTGCAGAGTAAACCTATTCCACTGTGATGTCAAGTAAACAGCATGGGCTGTCTTTGCCCTGTAGCCTCTGCTGTGTTTTTCAACCCTTCATTTCCCTGCATGGGCACACCTGATGTGTGCTGCTGGATCAACTCAGAACTCAGCTGATGTCAACAGGATGGATGGACACACACACCAGAAACTAGAACATGTCCGAGGCACAGCACAGTCTTTCAAAACTTTATCCACTATTCCTGACTCGTGTCAAAATGTGATGGATAGAAGCACATCGAGAGAGGGTCCACGAATGAGCCTGTCTGACAGCCTAATGCCAGGAAGATGGTGCCAGACTGGAAAGTTCTGGATCACTGGCCTCCTGAGGGAAAAGTTTTAACACCTGAAGATTGTAGACACTCATAAACAATGTCTGAATGCAGGGATTTGTCCCTGATCCTGTATTGATCCTTCCTAGACATAGCTTGTCTGGTGGACAAACACTCTGCCATACCTACAGGCTCACAGACACACTGGCTGCATGCCTCGCCACATCTAACTATAGAAACACAAATACGAGTTGAGGCCAATTTGTGGCCGATTTAATGGCTCATAGTGGAGTCATTACACCGGGTCAAGGATTGCCCATTTGGTTTTCCAGTGCTTTCCAGAAGAGAGGCAAATATGGTGACGGGTATGAGTTCACCTTAAAAGTCAGTCCTGAGGCTTTAGATAAGTTCAGGGCATGTAAAGCCTGACAAATCTACCTTTTCAAGCGTGTACAATGCAGGGCTGTGACAATAAGTGAATGACTTGTGTGTGTGTGTGTGTGTGTGTGTGTGTGTGTGTGAATGACACACACACTCATGCACACAAATACTGACGATGGTGTATTAAGGCCATTGCATGAAGAAGCAAAAATTACGGAGTTGGGTGAGGAGGGGTAATAATCCAAGAAAAAAAAATCTAAATTTCTGAGGTTAAAGTCATACATTTATAAGGAAAAAACTTAAATATTCTCTGAGATTAAAACGGTAAATTTACAAGAAATGTACTCACAAATTTATTTGAAAAAAAAAAAAAAACTTGCCAGAAAAAAAATTCAGAGATTAAAATTCTACATTTATGAGGAAAAAAACTTGAAGATTCTGAGATTATAAAGTTGTAAATTTATTGGGGGGAAAAAAATCAGACAGAAAACAGAAACAGAAAAAAGTGTTTTTGTAAAAACTGTTTACTGTTGGATTTAGTAAGAAGGAAATCCTGGTGAGTTTAGCCCAGAATCTCAATCTCCTCCTCAGCATCTGGACTTTGAGGAGACACTGCTGTGACGTGGGCCGATTCAGAAGAAAACAATATTGCGATTCTGTAATGCTACAGCAGTTCCATGCTCACAGGATTTTGTTGCTGCAGGTGGAGATACGTGTGTGCATGTGTGTGTTTGTGTGTTAGTGTTTGAGTATCAACAGTTGATACTTCTTTTCCGAACATGTGAATGCAGCTCACTGCTCTGCTTTGTGCCAGAGGGCTGAATGGACTCCCAAATACCTTTCACTTTCCTCTGTGAGTAAAGAGAGGAAGGCGAGCCACACAGTGAGCTGCTTCAGGTGTGCTGTCAAAAGCTGCTGTCATCACCTCATGCAGAAAGTGTCAAGGAGGACCGGAGGATCTGTGAATGGGATTAGAGTGAATCAGCTTGAGACAAATGTTTGGTAGAAATTTTACCAAGACGCACACTGTAAGCATTGGCTGGCCGTGCAGGAATGAAAAGAATTTAACTGTATTTGGCACTGGTTTGTCTAAAAACACAGAGTTGCTGGTGATCATTAGTATACAGCTACAAATGTGGCCATTGTCCTGCTTTTCACTTGCTGAACGACTGCTGTACTGAGATCTGTTTTCACTCACTGCAGTTACAAAATGGCACACTGGTTATCAGTAGGATGGCAAGCCCTAAAGTCTTATATTAGAATGCTGTGTTTAATTTCTCTGTTTAATTCTGCTGCCATTTTCAAACATGGGTCAAATGCCTTCAGTTGATCTTTAAGGTCTTCTGTGTAAATCTGCAGCTGCAAAAACACCACGTACATGTAAATGCTCCAATTCTCTTCTCATTTGTCTTTTGTCCTTTATTGCTGATTCAGTACATATTTGCAGTAGGGAAAAGGTTTGGCTGATTAGTTTATGTAAAGATGAATGTCCATCCGCTGTGCTATGTGAAAAACAACTTCTAGGAAACAAAGTTGATGTTGCACTGAATATGTGGCTTATCAGCAGATACAGCAGAGGCTCCACAAAAATGCACTTTTTTCATTGAATGAGAAAATATTGGTATGCCTGTTATGACACCAAAGTCAATCACTGCCTAAAAGAGAGAATCTGGAGCAGCACCTCATTACCAACCACTAGAAAATCAAAGAGCGCTTCCCACTGCAGATTGCTGTTTGTACAGGAAAAGCTGAGGAGGTTAGATCAGGTTTATAAGCTGAGCAGATGCTTTTTTTTTTTTTGTCCATTAGGAAAAAGCAGCAGGAGAAGTTGTTTGATGATGCACGTCTACTGGACATGGGATTTCTGACAGACCTGACAGCAAAACTTAAAACGCTCAACTGCGAGCTGCAGGGGAGAGACAGAGGCCTGGTCTGCACATAATAAGCACCGTCAATTGGGAAGAGCATCTCTGGAAGAGCCAGGCTGTGTGGCTTGTTAGTAGTGTTTAATAGTAATATGTAGACAGACATTAGTAAATGGGTGGTCCCAGTCTAAGTGGTCAAGGAGCCCTGCTGATCTAAAACAACAAGACAGCAGCTATCCAACAAGCCCCATCAGCCAGTTGGAAAAACTTCAAATTGCAGTTGCAACCAGCTGCCATGCACTGGCTTTAGATAGATAGATAGATAGATAGATAGATAGATAGATACTTTATTCATCCCAAAGGAAATTCACAGTTTTCAGCAGTATCCACAGAGTACGAAATTAAGTAAATCAAAAATAAAGAATAAAAGATGACACTCGAGATCTAAAGATCTAAGTACCCAATGTGCAAAAAACAATGTGCAAAAAACGCCCAAAAAACAGTGTGCATCGATGTATACAATGTGCATAGATGAGGGCAATGTGCAAATTTACAGTATAAACAGATGATAAATAAATAGCACCCAGATGATAAATAGATGATAAAAAACCAAAAAACAGGATAAACAGGATAAACGCAAAAAGGCGAGAATGTAGTGCTCCTGGTCTAATATCACAGTAACGTTAAAGATATTAAACAAAGAGGCATTGTGGAAAAGAAAACAAATAGAAAGGTGCAGTGACTAGTGACAGATTGAAAATGCTGGTGAAATCTGCATGTGTCTCACGTGCATCAGTGCGTGAGAGACAGAGAGGATGAAGAGAAGGTAGAGAGAGAGGACAAAGGCTGAAATGTGACTGAGCGCCCGGTCAAAACGTGTGGCTGCATTCTAGCTTTGTTCCATGAGATCACAGTTGTGGCAGATGCAGGAGAGACTGGGAGCAGCTGTTTGGCCCCTCTCTGCTCTCCAGTTACAAGCGCTGGCAGTGCCTGCACGCCGGGGATGGGCAGAGGGGCACGTCGTCAAGTCTTAACAGTGTTTGTTCTATGAGGGTGGGCACAAAGAGTCCTCAGACCCCGCAGTACTCCCCCAGTATTCTTGGCATAGGAATAGAGGGATATGGCTGAAGGTGTCAAAGAGAGCGGGACTGGTGACAAGACATAACACACAGCTGGTCCCGGTCTCATAGTACACATGGCGCCATTAATTACACTGGCTATGGAGGCTAAAATGAATGCACAGTGTCATTTGAATGCAGCGATTTCCTGTGTTTCTCAGTGACTATGGACTGAATAATCAGACTATGGGCCTTATTTTAAATAATACAATATTCTGATTAATCTGTTGCTTAAAGAACTATACCACCATGCATAGATCATAGCCCGATTTAGCCTCATTTTACAAAGTACTAAGATGCCTCCTCATGATCTCCCAGTGCTGCATCATATGTCCCAGCTTCCAGCCATTTCTTTCTTTTGCTACTCTGTTTTCCTGTGTGACTGCTTTTCTTGCAAATCTTTAAAGCATTGTACTACATTATGGAGTATTTCGATGTGCAATCAAACAGAACACACCAAAAAATAGTTTCGAGAGCAAAACAAAAAAAAAAGTCTTCTTATAAGTAAATTATTTATTATTATTATTATTATTATTATTATTAATATTATTTAATTTGTGTGTAAAGTGCAAATGAAAAACTTTGTTTGCAAATCCAAACCTCTTGCTTGCTGTTGAGTTAAATCTGGTGGGCGGGACCTACACTATAAGATGTAAAACACAACTCTATTGGCCAGTCTTGATTGGAGTGACAGCTTGGCAACATCCACAGTTATGATGTAACAATATTACTGTCAACATCTGGATGGGAGTGTGGATCAGAACCGCTGTGATGCTATCACATTAGCTGTCACTCCAGTCGAGACCGGCCAATAGAAACATGTCTTCCATCTTTCAGTGCAGGTCCCAGCTTCACCTCACCACCACAGAAAGCAAAAATCTCGATTTGCAGACAAAAGTTTTGGATTTGCATTTTAATCAAAAATGTATTTTACTTGCTATAAAACATATTTTGAGTGCAATGTTGACAGTTTTGCTCTCAAATCGATTTTTTTTTTAAAACCTATTATGTTTGATTGCATGCTAAAGAAACAAAAAACACCCCATTCTTCAAGTTGTTCTTTTAACAGCAGTTGACCTTAGGCAGTCTCACCATTTTGACTATTGTGTTTGCATTTCTGATTTCTGGACTTCATAACAAAGATATTAAATGGCATGGGTAATCCCAAACAAAATAATGCACGTAAGGACAAAACAACAACAAACACAGAAACAAAAAAAACTTGTAATACAATTGATGGATGGGTGAGAGGGCTCCCAGGTCCCTCGCAAGACACTGTGCTTTAAATGGAAGGACCAAAGCAGCAAGACAGGAGCTGACATGTTGCTTAGAAACCCTGTGGATATACAGGAGAGCACATTCAACAAGAGCATGCGCTGTCACACAGATCAGTTGCTGTGCATGTTGCAAACTGTTGCAACAACCACAATAAAAAAATCATAGTGTGACTGAAGTGTAGACATGGCTAAAATCAGTTCAGCTAAATCCTTTTATTGCCAAATATAATACATATATAGGAATTCACATTGCAACAGAAAGAAAATCACACAAATCACACAAATCACACAAATCACAAGATTTAGAAGAAAATAGGCAAACAGTTTTCTCAGCTTCCTGTGTCCATGCCGACCAGAACTAAGTTGTGTAACAGAAACACTGAGTCCAGATGATGCACACACGCTCAGGAGGTCCGTTTTTAATTGAACCACACTGTACAGTTTGAGCTGTTTGTGCGTTGCAGATGCATGTCTGGTTTGATCATCTGCTTGGCAGTTGTCATGTGTAACTGGTACCTGCCCTGTCAGTCATCTTCCCCATACATTTGGAGGGTTAATGGGCTAAACTGATGTCCTTGTAGGTTTCTACCATCCATTTTAGATATAGGCATTATATTAGCTATATTGTGTATATGAACCTGCAGAGTTAAGATATCGAGTGGGGCTGTTGGTTTGTTCGGACTAGATTTCTGCATTGCAAGTAATTCTGTGTTTAATTTATTTGTTTATATCTGACAGATTGATGACTGCATGCCACCACCGATATTCATTTCTACCCAGTTCCAACATGGCTGACTTGTTCATTAACACTTACATGGTATCCAGATTTGTTTTAGATTTTAGTTGCAAACCTAAAACTCAAAAATTGTTTTGATGGATGCACAAGAAGCCAGATGTCTTGAGCATTCATTATCAACGCTCTTTCCGAGGCCCCTTGCTTGTAAAGTGGGCTGTAAACAGAGCTCAAGGGAGCTGTAGCATAGTGATACAGAAACAAGAAATCCACCAGAGAGCAAGGAAGAGGGCTGGGAAAGAGCTTTGATAATGAACGCTCAAGAAACCTGGGTTGTGCATCCTTCAAAAAAAAAAAAAAAAAAAATAGAGAGGCCACTTGCACAATTTATATGTATACTGTATGAATTTATTTTGGATTTCATAAACAGTCATTTAAAAATATATTGTAACTTATAATGTGACATTTTCTTTTTAACTCTTTTAAACCAACTGGTCAACTAAAATTAAAGAATGAATAAATGAATGAATGAAAATGAAATTGAAGTTGCATATAACAAATTGACCAAGTAATTATATCAGTCAATACAAAAGAAAGATTTTTTTTTTTTTGTTTGCCTTTTGCCTATGCAGTTATGTCCTGTTAAACAATCATAAAACCTACTGACAAAACTGAAACACAATTTTGACTGAAAACTCACTCAACTGACTGTCACCTGTCTGTATGGGGGAAGGGGAGGGCTGGTGAACGGATTTCACAACAGGACAGCATCATGAAAATCTGTGCTAAGGATTTTAATGACAGGGAGTGCATGCATGGTTCTTACTTTCCAGAAAAAACAAGCCCAAAGTCTCTTATAATAGTGTATAAGAGCCCACACTATCGTTTTAAGACGGATCCATAAAGTTTTTCCACACTCAGAAAGTGTTGTGCGACTGTCTTGTGTGAAGTATAGTTTCACAATGGAGAGAGCAGGAGGCTCGAGAGGTGGAGACAGACTAATGAGACGCTCCTGCCAACAAGTTTCCAGGCTTCACAGCCAACAGTCCCAGTCAAAAGGGCAACAAACAACAGAATACAATTATTTACAAGAAAAAGGAAATCAACACATTTCCATAGAGTCAGAGTGGATATATTATTGTGTGCTGACTGCCGACATTCTCTTTTTGTGAGGGAAGAGGTGCTACTTGGCCAAAGGCCTTTATCACAGGTAAAATATGGCACACTTGATGGAGAGGCTGTTAGATTAGATTTGACAAAATAAGATTGAGGAGGGGGTTGTGTCACGTGAACAGACTCACCAAGGAGACTGAAAGAGATTACCAAATTGGTCAATTATGATATTTTTATAGGCTTCAGTTTGTAGGATAGATTATATGAGACTGATTGTTAAAGCAAGTTTATCTTCACTGTTACCAAGAAATACTATCAGTCTGTTTCTTTATTAGGGCAAATATACACAAATTAAGCCGACAGTGGATATATTGAAAAATCTAGATAGTGCACTGACTTTCCAAGATGAACAATTACTCCCCGATGGAGAAGTTGCATGCCATTCCACCTTTCAGAAGGAATTCAAAGCCACACAATAGAGCCTGTGTAATGAGAGCTGTTGGCAACAGTTAAGAAGTAATCTCACAACAACAAAAGAAGATTTATAGCGAAGCTGTTTGGATTCATTATTGTTTTATTAACTGTTTTATCTAGATTTCCGTCAGCCGGAGGGCGAAAAGGCCATGCCGTATTTCTTTCTGTCTACTTGCCAGCTCAACTGAGACATGACCCAGTCTCTGACACAATCACCGCATTAATTCAGCGCCAAACACATCACATATCGCATACCTCGCTCGTCTGTCACTTGTCGATCATTAAAGATAAACAGTTCATTCACTATTTATTTGTGACTCATAAATGTTTTGTTGCATGGAAATTCAAAAGTTGACAGTCGAAGTTGGATGGCATGATGTACAGATAATACCAGTTTCTTTGAAACTCTAAAAGTCGGACTCTTCATTATTGCAACTTTGAATACAGTAGAGCAGAATTCAACACATTGGCCTCTGTGCTCTGGGCATGTGTGTTTTTCAAAACAGATCCAATCAGAGTGATCCAATTATAGCGAAGACATGTGATTGATTAGCTGTTATTCAGGTAATGAGCTGAAATCAACAGTGGACACAGGACGGACAGAGGAAGCATTCTGCCATATAGCAGAACTGGCCCAAAGGAGGTCACCGAGTTGCAGCCGCTACACACATCTCACCAAACTGATCACCAAACATTTCTTGGACGAAAGCATGACTTCTTCTAAATTCTTCTTTTTTTTTTTTTAAGTTTGAAAGTGTTCCAATCAACCTAGTATTTAGATGTGGACAACTAAAATGATGTCTTTTACAGTGAATGGAGATGATGGATTAGTCAGTTCCTAAGGATTCCTAAGGTTTTAAGAGGATGTGAGAAGAAAAAAAAAAAAAAAACTCATTCTCATACTTCATCTAGAGGAATGCCTTTTTTAGTTTTTTTTTTTTTTTTTTTTTTAATTCCTAGAATGATGTGAAACACAGGATCATATTTTACACAAAGAGAACCCCATCCAGACACGCAGTCTGTCCTCTCTCGTGATTTTGATATTGAAAACTCTAATCTCCGTGGTTGTAATGGATGATGCTCGGTCATAGCCGGGGCCGCCCGGTGTTTTGTTCCTCCCTGTCAGCAGTGCGGGGACTGGTGCCCACAGTGATGCGCTCTTACAGTAAGTGAAGGAGTGATGTTTCAAAGATGGATAGCATTTCCAGTATTTATCGACTGCTGCGAGGCGGCCCTGGATGACACTGCATTCAGATACATTAGTGGGAGAGCGAGACTTGACAGCCCTGTTGGAGGGAGAGGGGGTTTCGGACGTGAGAAGGGGATAAGTAAAGACATCACCCAGCTTATAGTCAGACATGGAGGCATCGATCGCTGCCCCGATGCTCTCCAAGCTGCTTCCTGTGTTTTCATTGTGCTATCATTGGAATAGAGCAAACAACAATGTCAGGGGGAAAGGCTACTGATAGCTTCATATCTAATGTAGTTGGATCCCCTGGGAGTGAGATTAGCATGCATCAGAAGGCCTAATATATCTAGATGCCACTGAATGAGCTATTACTGATGGAATGAGGGTAGCAATACTTACAATAAACTTTCTCACAACACACTTCCATCCATATAAACAGCGGCACACACAGACATGGCGGTGTCGGTGGTTTGGTTTTGTTTGTTGGGGCAGCCAGTTCATTGCCTAAGATTAATTAGCTCAGATCGGCTCTAATGTTTCTAAAAGTGCTCTTCGGGATTATTAAAACAACAAATTCAGTTGCAGATGATAGCAGCCCTTACTCATTCACTCAGACACTTTATCTCCAGGAGCATCACAGTGAATGTCATGTGGAGGAACTCCTTAATTAGGCTGACAACTTCATTTGCTCTTCATTTCCAGCATTTCCAGGCAGAGTTTTGTGAGTGTGTGTGTGTGTGTGTTTGTGTGTGTGTGTGTGTGTGTGTGTGTGCGCCTGTGTGTGTGTGTGTGTGTGTGCCTTTGTGCGCTTGTTTATGAGACTGTGCATAGTGTACCTAAGAGATAAACTAATCAAACCTAATCACATTCTGTATGAACATGCTGAGTTATTTTGTGTATGAGTAGCAGTATATTTGTGTAAACAAATTAAGTGTACATTGATTATTTGTCTGTGGTTCCCCGAAGAAAAAGATTCCAAAATGTCCCTGCACAAAAACGGCACTGTTAAATGGCAGCGCACCGTGGGCATGGTTTTGGGTATGGCTGGTAAGGACATGTCACTACCAATACTAAGGTGCAATGTGCAATAATGCAATATTCCTGTGTATGTATGGTGAATATAGGCATACTTTGTTTGTATTTATTGTTGTAATATTTTGTAGGATTAATTCACATACACATACTTTTGTTACAACTTTATCCATAATGCACATAGTTTATACATAATGAACATCCTATTTTTTTTTGTACAAGTTTGTACAGCACGTTTTTTTTGTTCTTATGTCTTTTTCTGTTTCTTATGATTTAATTTGAGAATTTGAGCAACTGCAACTGACCCAATTCATCTTCAGTGATCACTGAAGTATTTCTGATTATGATTCTGATATTTTTACCAATCTCAAACAATCTAGCAGCTTTAACTCCATGTTTTCCATGAGAAAATTGCAGAGTTGCCAGGTTTGTTTGTTTTCTGGCAAACAAACAAACAAACAAACAAACAAAAAAACAATTATGATACATGTTCATCTGTATTAACCATTGTTGACCTGCAGCAGCAGTAGTAGAGTGGTGAGCTGGAGAATGTGAAGTGGTTAGTATTTGTAGTTTATTTGTGGTTTATACATTCCAAATTGTGGACGAAACTACGGTCATTTCTACTGGGTTTGATTTCAGGCTTATGGGTTTTGTAAGCTAATTTGTGACTGTTGCTCTTTAATTAGACAACTTTATTAATGTTGGTAAAAAATGTATCCAAAAGCAAATCATCTGTTCCTTTTTGAGGTGTCAATATTGTAGAGCTTAGTTGAAGTCCCCATGAAATGACCTCACTTGACTATTACTTCCTGTAAAACAGAGTATCTTAAATAGTGACATCATCCTGCACTAATGGGCGAAAATAAAAAAATTCAACCAATGAAATCTTTTTACACCCTTTCTCATGTACCTATCCCTTCAAATGAGATTGTGTTTCTCTCCCAAACTGATATCCTACTGGTTTGCACCTCCCTGCAGGATGTCCAACCATCCTGTTTCAACAGGAAATACATCAAATCAAGAAAGTAAGAGAACATAAGAAGAGTGTAATCAGTCCAAACATTAATCATGAGTAGCTCAAGAGCAGATTTATTACTGTATATGGGTCATTAAGACTTGAACATTATTTATAAGCTAAATTAGCCATAGCTTGTCTGACTGATTTGTTTGTGACTGTCAGGCAAAATCCTGTCAGCAGCCGCCTGAGCAGCAGAGACACACAGACCAGTGAGCTGCAGCCTCTCAGCTGGGCCCTGATGTCTTAAATAAATAACTAAATAAATAACTAAATTAATTAATTAATTAATAATACAGATACGAGTTTTAAGATGATTTAAAGATAGGTTTGAGCATCACTGTGGCTCTGTCATGAAACTCATGAATGGATCCACCAAATCCACAAACTGAAAGAAGGGCAGAATCTCGGGTGAGGTTTGAAAACCTTCCAGCAGCTACTTACAGAGCAGCACATTACATATAGGTTTCTATACATTTATTTTATTGGAACAGTTATTGTCAAAGTCTATGATATGTTATTTTTAGATATTAATTTTGGTCACAGATGTACAGTTAAGTAGTCCATCAATAAAATAAAATCTAAAAATCAGAGGAAGGAAATCAGAGGAAAAATATCCTATATAAGTCTAGTTTTAGGCCAGTCAGCAAATGCAGATACAGATACAAATACAGAGCCATGCTCTTTATATGTGTATGGATGTGTGTGTGCATGTGAATCACCCAGAATCACAATCTTCTCCTCAGCATCTGGACTTTGAAGAGACATTGCTGTGACTTGGGCCGATTCAGAAGAAAACAATATAGTGATTGTGGGCTCAAATCAGCAGGATTTCCTTGTTCCTGAATCCCATGTCAGAGTAGAATTTGATGAGTTCAGCAGCTGCAGGGCTGATACACAACAAGTGGCAGCAGAGGCAAATCATGTGTTTCATTTACCACAAAGTAAAAGAAAAACAATTTTTCCAACTTTTTTCTCACAAATTTGTGATTTTATAATCTCAGAATTTGCGAGTGAGTTTTTTTTCACATAAATATATGACTGTAATCTGGGAAGTTCTTTGTTTTTTTCTCTGGACATTACCCTCCTCATCCTGCTGCATCACCCCACCCCCCACCCCAACCCCCCACCCCCAAACTTCAAGGAACACCTTGAACTTGAGTGATAGACATTGTTCTTATAATTTCTACAAGACTGCACATGAATTCTATCCAAAGTGCTCCATAATTTCAGGCAGATGTGAAATAGTAGAGCAAACTATTGTGCATCAGATGTGGCATGCTGTTTTCTCACAGTCCATCACAAACATCTAGCATGGCTTTGTTGTTGTCATGGTAGGGACATTTCAGTGTCTCAGTATTTCAGTGTTTAAAGACTTTGAGGTATCTCAGTATCTTTATAGAGTGGCAAAGTAATATATCATCCAAAGGTTATTGTCCCATGATGATACAATTTTTTTGACTCTCTAGAAAATGGGTGTTATTCTTCCATTGTGTCCACTGTGTATTGTGTCCAGAAAAAGAGGCAGACGAAGACAGAGCCGTAGCCCGTCTAGCCTTTTCCACTGAGTAACGTGTTGCTGGTGGGGTGCAAACCCAAACTGGAGCGCTTCTCCTAATTAAGTGAAAAGGTGCCTGATTGACAAATGAGCTTTGGGTCAGCCAGCCGACCAGAGACGGGGTTTCCCTGCCAAGAGTGCATGGCCCTTAGTCTTCCCATCAGCCATTGGAACAGATGGTTTAACACTCAGACATTCCTAGAGGAAAACAAGGAAGTCTCACCTGCTTTTACAAGGCATGAGGGATTACCACTGGCAGCCGCTAGAGTAAAAAGACACTACGCAACAAGTGAAGTGGCATTAGTCAACACAAAGTAATCACTGGAAATTGGGCTACTATTTTTTATTGATTTATTTGCTTGGTCAATTTTTCTTTATTTCAGAGCTAATTAACCAGCTGCAGAGGTATGAGGATTTTAGTTTTTGAACTATAAATTGACTTGACTTGACTTGGACTCAAGTGGCTTCAAATTCATCTCAGAGTCTAAATTATTAACTTGTGAACAAGGTCTGTAAAATAATGGCACTGATGTATAAAAAGATTAAAAGAAGTAGTGCATGACATGCATTGGGATAACATTTTGCCAAGCGTACTGGACCCAATGAAAGGATTGCAAGACTTACAAACGACTGAGAACACACCCAGATCAGTTTTAGAACATTACCAGTATTATCATAGGCACTGTCTACATTCACTGACACTGACTGAGAACCAGATGAGTCAGTGCCAGAGAGGAAGAAGGTAGGAGGGTTAAGAACAAATAAAAAAAAAAAAAAGTGATTTAAAGACAAAAACTAAATCTATATGCTCCTTTCTTGATTAACTTTTTTGCAAGTAGTATAAGTATTAATATATATTATCATATACATAAAAATAAAAAGTATATTATTAAGTATTAGTATATTAGTATTAAGTGAATATTTGCACTTGTGGTTCCCATCTGTAGCATTACACAGGTAATAATATAGAGTGCATATTATAGAGTAAACAGACTGTCTTAGACTTGATTGTCAAGCCTTGAGGATTGGTCGTATTCCTGTATTCATGTGTGTTGTATGGCAGGGCACCCACATGTGACCTTGCTAGTCTGAGCCCAGTGCACTGCTGTGTGTCAGACCCACACAGCAGAAAGATATCAGCCCAAGCTCATTGTGATTATCATTCCCTGCAAATTGAGCAGAATACCAGCTGAATGCCTGTAGCTGTCCTGCTCAGGAAGCGTTCTGCTCTTTAGAGAGGAACAGTTGGAGAAGATGCTGAAAATATTGGGAACCAGAAATCTCATAATAAGAAATATAGAATCAGGAAAATCACCAGATCACACTCCAAGCAGAGCATGAAAATGGATTGTTCTATCATAGCCTGTTAATGTCAATGATAGCATTAAGTAAATTTAGGAGTAAAACATAACTTTTTTTTTTTTTTTTTTTTTTTTTTTTTTACATTAGTTTTGGCTTTTGTGTTAGATTATGTTAAATTGTAGGCCATGCATTTTTTGTGCAGTGAAGGTATTTTTCCAGTTTAAACCAATTCTTTGTAAACATTCCTGTTTCAATATGTGTCTCAGCTCGTTTTCTCACATTCTCAATAGTTTAGTGTCCCATTAGTGTCTTTTGTGACTCAAGCCATGTCCACATTAAAGTGATAATTCGCATTTGTAGACTTATAGTGGTATTTCTTGATCTGTGCGAGTGTACTACATCCACCAAGTTTGGTTCATGAACTCCTTCCCTGTCACGCGAGAGCTTGTCTAAACGTGTAAAAATCCAAACTTTAAGCTGCTTCCAGAGATGCTCTCCAAAGTGTTAAAATTTGGAAATGCCTGTCTGGCATTGTAGTATGGATGGAGAAAACAGAGATTTCTGAAATAAGATTGTCATGTGATCTAGTATAGTATATACATTCAAGCGTATGTAGGTTGTGTATGTAGGCTTGCGTGTGTTTGATAGGGAACTTTTGACTTTTTTTCATTTCTGCTTTATTCAATAGTGATAGTAGAGAGAGACAGGAAAGGTAGGGAGAGAGAGGGGATGACATGCAGCAAAGGGCCTGTTTCAGAATCAAACCAGAGCTGCTGCAGTAAGGACACCTTGATATGTGGGATGTCCCGATAGGAGACTTAAAACTTTTTCGGGTGTTTCATTGGGGCAGTGGAGTGGTGGAGAGCAGTCAAGAATACTAGTCAGGTGTAGTATGGATGGAGCACCGTCGTTTTTAAACTTACCTGGCCATGGCCCGGGCTGTGGCCATGGTGAGGGTTAGGATGGAGCAGGGAAAGGTTAAGTCTAGGCAACAAAACACAAACTTGACACAGTTTCTGCCACACACGAACAGTCTCGCTGAAAAAACGGAATCGAACTCAGGTCTCGTGCATGAACGTACATATATACCCACCATCCACCCCAACCGCTTTCCTTTGCAGACTTTCTCTTTATACTACGTCACCAACCCCCCTCATCTCATACTGACGCCAAAGGGTGCCTTTCAGTTCTAATGGGTGTCTTTTGGTATCAAACGCAGAAGGGTGTGACCAAGCTGCAGTATTTGATGCCTTGGGAATGAGGATGGGGTGGGTGGGGACTACTATGCGTTGGTGTGGGGGCGTGTGCGCCTTTAACAACTGAGGCATGAGTCATAATACTTGAGAATCCAGACAGATAGAGGCTGAATGATAAGTGCTCCATGCTCCAAGGCCATGAAGAGGGGGCAAAAGGTGGAAAGAGTGGGTTGAAATGAAGGTGGTGAATAATGTGTGATAGATTGTGATAACGTGAGATACAGCTACTGTATCTTCAGCTAGCACCTCATAGCTCTAAATGCAGTGGAGGGAGCCACAAGGAACTGTGTCTTTTTCATCTCTGTCTGCTCTCCTTTCTCAGTGAGTGCCTCAACCACTTACCTTTTCATTTCTGTATAGGCTGATTTTTATTATTATTATTATTATTTATCATATTATTGTTGATGTTGTTGTGACTGAACTCCAAGGCTGAAAGTAGTTGATGGGTTATAGTGTGGAGAAGCTTCAAGTCGGCTTCAATCTCCAAGGCCACCACAAAGCACTGGGACGAAGGTGCACAGCGTTTATAACCAGGGTGCAGTCCAGAGTTATCCATGTTCATGTGTTCCTGTACTCGTATTGTTTTTAGAAAACTAAGGACTTTGTTGGAGTCAAGAAAGAAATCTCAGGGCTTTAAAAGACCAACAGTTGGATGGGGGCATATTCCTGGAACGACACACGCAATTTCAAAGCTCCATTTTGAAAACTCCATTCTTAAATCCTCTAGACAGACAGAGCAACAACTAAAGGGAACACATATGTCTGCCATTAAAATGTAGCCGGTGAGCATGCAGTCAGGGGACTGAAGAGTATGGGTATCGCTGTAGCCTTTGCACCACTCACAGCCACACAAAAGAGCTTTCAGCACTATAGCCAAGGGAGGGGTGTGGGTGCACATGGAAAATATGCACAGAGGACTCCCTCCCTCTGCACGCCCTCTCAATCAAACTCCAACACAGTGCAGGTAGTCCAGTTATACCTTGGCCAGAGGCAAAGGACCTCTATTCCCCCTGAATTATAGAGCAGTAAATCTAATTTTATTAAAACACCATTAATCACAATGGCTGGAAGCATCTATTTTTAAGAACAGATCCTTTCAGGGGTTGTCAGGGGGCAGGTAATTAGCTACTTAAACCCCACCTGTCTGTGTCAAATAGTCCACAGAGAGGCGCATAGATGTAGTGCAATAGCTGCCCCAAGGGTAAGGCTATATCACCTCCTGCAAGGACTACAGCCTGGGGCAGGGAGTGCGTTAAAAGGATCAACTGTACTGCTGAATGGTGTTCGGGAAACGCTTTTTGATTCTTCTAAAAATACCTTCAGTAATGGCCTACATGAGTCACTTGCCCTTATTATGGTTTCTTTTGGAGTGTTTGTCTTACATTTGTCTTATTTGTGAATTTGTGCAAGTTTGTAACTTAAAAAAATGGCGCTACATGATTTCTGACCACCAGAGGGTGTTGACAGCTCAGACTCTTTAAACCAACAAGTCCTCCAGCCCATACAACCACAAAGATCTTTGGTCTAACCCTCTAAAGGCTTTTTTATTCTCAGTGTTAAACACAGACACGGATGCAGACGGAGCCTTCTGTCCATACTCTGCCTTCATTTCGTCTGCATTTGTGCACGTTTTCAGGAAGCTCACTGATATGAACAAAATGGAGCAGCTCAGAGATTGTGGCGGCGGTGTAGCCTGTAGTTCAAGTGAGATCAGTCTGAGCGAGACACGAGGTCGAAATTTCACTCAGTGGTAATAATTCAGAAAACAATATTCCGTCCTCCATCCAATGTTTTTAATGGCCCCACAGACTTCTGCGACTCAGGTCACCACCTCCGCTTATGCAGCTTTTTTTTTTTTTGTTTGGCTTTGACTTTGGGTTTTTTTGAGCGCTCCCCTCTACTGGATTTATTGCTCAACATCCATGCATCAAAGGATGCATGGAAGCATGTGGGCAGTGATGGTGACATTGTTTGAAACAGATTTATTTTCTTACATAAAATAGAGAATAAATGAGCGTTAAAACGAACCACAGAAGCGTCTTTAACATGACCCAAAGGACTGCTTCCTGCGTGACTGAGCTAGCAGGCTAACATTCGCTAATGAACATTAGCCTACTAGCTAGCAAGTCAGCAACTACAAATGTTTGGTTATCTTTAGGAAAAAAGTTAATGTTAAGGTCAGGGAAACTTTGTCGTACTGGTCCAGGTAAGGAATACAGAGTGGCTCGGGCCGCGTATTTTTGTCTGAACCTGACCCGAGACCGAGAACATAGTAACCGAACCCGACCTGAACCCAACAGGCCTTCTTTTTATGGGTCCAAACTCAACCCGAGCCAGTGGTTTTGTCCTCCATCACTAGGTTACATTTACCACCCTAACCCTAACCCTAACCCTAACCCAACTCTAACAAATATGTAAACTTTTGTCCGAACCTAGCCTGACTCTTTGGGTCTGGACGGGTCCCAACATGTCCCGATGGCCTTGGGTCAGATGTCCCCACTGTAACTACCAAATGCTTCTCTAGCTTGGATTTAAGCTCGAGTTTACTGAATGAAAAGCGTGTTGATTGACCCATTCACTACCCACCAGTCTCCTCATGTGGACTTTGTTGCTCCTTTTATGCTATACCACAGTGCCATTATTTACAGGACTGCTAGAGTTCCGGTAACTTTAAAAGGAAACTATAGTTTACTTGTGATAAGCTGCTGTACAAACGCCATATGAGGTCATTTTTTGCCAGAGGACAGTCTTACATAAACAAAGTCAGTCCTGATTCTGGATTCACAGTAGATTGCCTGTACAAAATCAAAAGTTAAAGCGAAAAATACTTTGTGGGATGCAGATGAAGGATATACACTATATTACCAAAAGTATTCGCTCACCCATTCAAATGATCAGAATCAGGTGTCCTAATCACTTGGCCTGGCCACAGGTGTATAAAATCAAGCACTCAGGCATGCAGACTGTGAAACAAGACATTTGTGAAAGAATGGGCCGCTCTCAGGAGCTCAGTGAATTCCAGCGTGGAACTGTCATAGGATGCCACCTGTGCAACAAATCCAGTCGTGAAATTTCCTCGCTCCTAAATATTCCACAGTCAACTGTCAGCTCTATTATAACAAAATGGAAGCGTTTGGGAACAACAGCAACTCAGCCACGAAGTGGTAGGCCACGTAAAGTGACGGAGAGGGGTCAGCGGATGCTGAAGCGCATAGTGCAAAGAGGTCGCCGACTTTCTGCACAGTCAATTGCTACAGAGCTACAAACTTCATGTGACCTTCAGATTAGCCCAAGTACAGTACGCAGAGAGCTTCATGGAATGGGTTTCCATGGCCGAGCAGCTGCAGCCAAGCCACACATCACCAAGTGCAATGCAAAGCGTCGGATGCAATGGTGTAAAGCACGCCGCCACTGGCCTCTAGAGCAGTGGAGACGCGTTCTCTGGAGTGATGAATCACGCTTTTCCATCTGGCAATCTGATGGACGAGTCTGGGTTTGGAGGTTGCCAGGAGAACGGTACATTTCAGACTGCATTGTGCCGACTGTGAAATTTGGTGGAGGAGGAATTATGGTGTGGGGTTGTTTTTCAGGAGCTGGGCTTGGCCCCTTAGTTCCAGTGAAAGGAACTTTGAATGCTTCAGGATACCAAAACATTTTGGACAATTCCATGCTCCCAACCTTGTGGGAACAGTTTGGAGCGGGCCCCTTCCTCTTCCAACATGACTGTGCACCAGTGCACAAAGCAAGGTCCATAAAGACATGGATGACAGAGTCTGGTGTGGATGAACTTGACTGGCCTGCACAGAGTCCTGACCTGAACCCGATAGAACACCTTTGGGATGAATTAGAGCGGAGACTGAGAGCCAGGCCTTCTCGACCAACATCAGTGTGTGACCTCACCAATGCGCTTTTGGAAGAATGGTCAAAAATTCCTATAAACACTCTCCTCAACCTTGTGGACAGTCTTCCCAGAAGAGTTGAAGCTGTAATAGCTGCAAAAGGTGGACCGACATCATATTGAACTCTATGGGTTAGGAATGGGATGGCACTTCAGTTCATAGTATGAGTAAAGGCAGGTGAGCGAATACTTTTGGTAATATAGTGTATTTCACTCTCACAAAGCTCATTGACATTACAAGGTGAGCTGCTTTGAATAAACCTTTTTCTTGTTGTATCAGTGCTGATTGCAACCAAAGAAGCACTTGTTCAGTTGATCTGAAATTTACATGCATTTATTTATGGAATCTGCAGGTTTCAGAGAATCTTTGAATGAGATAGAAGAGGACGGGGCATGAAGAGGAGGGCAGGCAGAGGAAGGTTAAATTCTCATAGAGAAATGTAGAAAGCTCAAACCAGGCAATAACAACAGGTTGGGTGTAAATCCAGAGTGATGACTCACATTGGGAAAGGTCATTTCACTGTTAAAAAAAAGGAAAAGTAATGTTAATGCATGTAATATTGTAAATGCATGTAATATTTTTTTAAGTGGGAGGGCACAGCGCTTTGTTTAGTGCTGTTAAGGATGAGGCTGAGGAAGGACAAAACAACTCAGGTTCATGTCAAGACTTACAGTATAACCCACAATAAATGCCTGTCTTGAGTCTAATGTTTTGATGTCAAATATTCACAAAAACATGAAAAATGGAGCAAAATGCTCTATATTTTGAATTATGATGGGGTAAAAGAGTTCTCCTGAACTCCCGAGGCATTTCAAAGTTTTGTTGTTTTGAGTGACCTTCATCATTCTTTAGCACATCATAACAAGGTGGGGTGCCCTCCCCTTTGAAATGACACAGTCTACCTTTAATGTACAGTTGCTTTAATGTAAAACAAAGAAAATACTTGATTTGATCTTCTAAAATGTGACCACAATATACATATTACAGTAAAATGTGTTGAAACTAAATAAATAAATACATTTACTCACATGCACATACACACACACATACATAAACTCTCAGCTGAGCTTTGGAAAACATAAGACTGTACAGGTTGACCGTTAATGAGCAGACTGTATATCATTTAAATACACACTCGCTCTTTTCCCAGGCTGTCCCAATTACCTCAGGAACACACTTTTCCAGTTTATACTGTTTTTGACAGGTTTGACACAAACCACTTCGTCCCTGCAGCGCTCTTCATTGAACATGTCCTGCAGCCTGGCTTTTGCGAAAACATTCCTGCACGCGCTCACTGCGCACACACAATTAGTGGTTGTTAAAGAGCATGTGATATGGTGAATACACCAGCATTTTTCCCATAATTACAGCTTCAGTGAACCCTAGAGGATCCAACTGCTCTGGGTGCCTCGCTCCCAGTCTGTCTGAGAGGCCAGGAGCAGCTCATCAGCTGGTCATCTTCTCTCTTTTCTCCCTCAACTTTTACCTCCTCCTTCTCTCTAAAAAATGTGTTGCCCCTTTAACTGAAACTGAAAAGTTTCAGTTAAAGAGGCAACACACACACACACACACACACACACACACACAGACTTCCTTCTTTGGTTGGTCGGCAATTTTTCATGTCTTTGATCGTATTGCAGTGCCTCACCCCCTCACTTCCCTCCCTGTTGGTTATTTAGCACCTCAGTTGTTAGAAGGACTAATTGGAGCAAGAGTTTTTGCAGTGTGAACACTGGACGGAGAGCGTGAACTCTTGACGCACTCACTTATGGGGCCCCTCAGCAGCCTGCACCAGGCTCCTGTTGTTGTGATGAGTGTCAAGGCTCTTGGCATTAGCAGCAGTGCAGCACCAATAACTAATACAAAACATCTCTCTCTATTCGTTTGGTGGTGTATAATATCCACTCAGGTTTTAGGAAAAGAGAAGAACCTCATTGTTGTCATATTCATTGTTTCAGTAGCAAAGAACTAACTATACAAAGCTTTCTCTGTAGTGCTCATTTTTTCATTACAACTCAAAACCAAAGAAGGTTTTTTGAGGGATATAAATGGCATGGTGTACTTCCTCAGTGTCATTCAAAACAACTAAAACAAATATGCGTAAAATGTTGATATTTCTTACATGTTTCATATACAGTGGTCCCTCGCTATAACGCGGTTCACCTTTCGCGGCCTCGCAGTTTTGCAGATTTTTTTTTGGTGCAATTTTGCATGCTTTTTTTTTTTTACTGGACTTATTTTTTTTTTTACAAAGGTTTGAACTTTGAGAGTGTTTAAACAAGAGAGAAAAGTGAGAAAATGTTAATGCCTGTCTGAGAAAAGTGTATAAAGTGTGTAGTGAGGGGTTTTACAGCCGTAAAACATCTAGAGTAATTGTAAAAAATAAAGCTGACTACTTTGCGGATTTCGCCTATTGCGGGTTATTTTTAGAACGTAACCCCCGCGATTAACGAGGGACCACTGTAGCTGCAACAGCGCAGAGTCAATTTGACCCCCAAGAAACATTGATGCGTACAAAATGTGTGCAGGTCATTGAAAACACATGTTCTTGCCATGTTTACCCACTGAAGTAGGAAAAGCCAAAAATGTTAATCATGTATTTCGATGTGTTAAATATTGAATGGGGTCAAACTGACTCCAAAGATAATAGGAGGGCGAAATCAGTTGTATAACCTCAGCTTTTGAGAGTAGTAATATGTTTATTGTTTATTGTTTATTAGGATCCCCATTAGCTACAGCATGGCTGCAGCTATTCTTCCTGGGGTCCGCCAACATTTTAAAATAATACAATTCTTAAAATAACATAATAAAAGCAAACCCATAGAGGCTCAAACAGATGAAAGAAAACACCACATGCAGAAAAAAAGACTCTGCAAGTAAGAATCTGCCCTAAGCAGAAACATACTAGGAAATGAATATGTAGCCTATAGGTTTAGTGTGCTCATCTGTGTGTGTGGTAAGGTACCATTCCTGCAGCCGTTCCTGTGTGTCAGCGTGAGGGTGTCCACTGTGCTCAGGCATATTGCGATATAATGCAACCAGGCAGGTGTGAGGGTCACAGCCAGTTTGTGGGCCAGCATCTTGACCCCTGCTGTCTGCTTTGTCTGACCGTCAGAGGAACCCCTTAATTAGAGCCTTGGGTTTGTGGTGTCCGCCCGACGCAGCCCAGCAGACACTCAGTAACAATCCCTTCATTAAATGCTCCTGGTTGACTTGGCAAGAAGAGCGTCAGTTTCCAATTCCCTGCTGCATAAAGGCCATGTTGAGAAAATGTCTTCTAATTTTTTCAATTTGAATTGACAGCACCTGCTCCTAGCTACAGTCCAAATATTTTCTGATGCAAAGCTTGTCGGAGTGCTTTTCCTTTACTGTGAAAATGACAGTTTAAAATGTCTTCTCTTGTTAAACACTGCACTGTGAATCACCAGCCAAGTTTCTGTTTTAAACACGCACAGCAAATCTGACTGTCAAAGTGCTGTAATGATGCTTTTTCAGTGTGTGGAATACTTTTTCTCCATGTGAAGCATGCTGAAACACTTGGGAGGAAGTGTGATTTTATAATTACAATATGATCACATCAGCCCTGGGTTTTAGCACGTTAGCACATCTGTTTCAGCTGGAATTTTTAGTGCTGATTGTTTTATTGTCGTTTATTGATTGTGCTTTGTGTCTGGGCACTTTGCCCACATCTAAGATGTTTTTCTTTCTCATGAAAATAGGCAGTAATGTTGAAACAGATTCTGAATTACTGCCAGCTGCATGAAACTCTCTGTGGCCCCAGACGATGCTTTCACATTGACAATCACTTAAACATCTAAACTTATTGTGTGCATTTTCATATATGCTACATATATGGAAATGGGTTATTTGTACATTAAATTATTGAAGGCAATGTGACAGCAGTTTTCTCCCTAGAAAGTTTCTATTTGACATTGTTAAAGCCTAATGTGCCATAGTTAATCATTATGATTTTACCCATGGCTGAGCAGTGTTATTACAACAAAGTGTTGCCTTTGATTATTGTAATCTGCAATGTGAGTAGATCTCTAACTTTGGTATTATGCAAGATGCTAGAGTAGAGTGATCAGGTGGCCAGAGAATGAATGGGAGCAGAGCTGTGAGGAAACTGAAGTATGGCTCATTGGCAGCCAGGCCTGCTGACACAAACAAGGAGGCTCACTCATTAGAGATCCAGCAAGACCTGGCCCAGTGACCTTGAGAGAGAGAGAGAGTGTGTGTGTGTGAGAGAGAGAGAGAGAGAGAGAGAGGATTTCATTTGCACTGTTCTTGGCTTGAGTTTGTTGTTGCCTTGGCCATGGAAAATCACAGAACACTTTAATCATGGCACTGTCAGTGCAGCACACTGCCAAACAGAGACACTTTTTTTTACATGAAATCCATCTCTTTAAAGTTGAGCGGCTGTTTTGTAACCACGGTGCCCATGGGTGAAATCTGAGCCACAGGTGTGTTTCAGGTGCAGGTATGAGTTTGTCCCAAGAAAGAGCCTTGTGCACAGAACAACAGCCTTTCAGCGAGCCTCGGTGTTTATTAAGCCAGGTATAAAGAGATTAGTCTGTTCGTCTTGTCGGCCAGTTTGATACGATTTTGTGTGGAAGACGAAGCAGGAGAAGTAGTAGTAATAGAAGAAGAAGAAGAAGAAGAAGAAGAAGGCTTCTTTGGCTTCATCCTGACTAATTCTCGAAGGAGGATCCAGTAGTTTAACAACATGAAGACAGACATTGTATGAGGACATGTGATACTGCTAACGGCTAACCTGAAATTTAAGCTTACACTTTGTGCAGCGATAGACTACAGATGTTGTGTGGTCAACACAAAACCCAGTAAAGTAAAAGGTTTTAATGAAATCATTCAACATATTATAATATCATCCTATGTCCTTACAATCCCCTTAAAGTCATCATCAAGTGACCTCAAATGACCCCTACTTCCTGTAAAACAGAGCATCTTAAATGGTGACATCATCCTGCACTAGTGACTGTAAATCCAAATTTCAACCAGTGAAACTTTCATAAACCTTTAAACATCCTCTCTCATCAACCTGTCCCTTCAAATAAAACCGTGTTTCTCTCCCAAACTGAGATCCTACTGCTGTGGTTCTCCAATGGGGAGCGAACCCTTAGGGGTACTGCACAGGGTACGTGAGATTTTTTTTAAATGTTAACTTAAAAAGTATGAGTCATGCATACTTCCTAAAACAATTATCCTATGCTATTATAAGTTCAATAAAAAAAATGTAAATGTAAGTTTTATAAGCCACATTTTATATTCAGTTTTCCCTCTGGGTTTGCTGAAGGTGTCAAATGTGTGTGTTTGTGGTTTAAATAGATGAGTGGTTGAAACGCAGCAGAGATCCAGCTGAAAACAAGGAGGGAGAAGAGGAAAAGAAGCAAAAACAGAAACAACAAAATGTCAGTGTCAGGTTGTTGTTTCACACACTGATGGAGCTGGGCTTGCCCTCTGCACTGAGGGGCTATTTCTTCCGTTTTTTTTTTGTTTGTTTGTTTGTTTTTTTTGCACTGGTGTGGGTGAACTGGAATAAAAAAAAATATTTCAAGTGAGTACATTATTGAAAAAAGTTTGAGAATCACTGTCTGTTTGCACTTGTGTAGATCCAAAACATCTACACTTCATGGGCTCTTTAATGTTCAGATGGCCCGCCGGCAGGTCTGGCTGACATGTTGTCTTTCAGAGGTTGCACAGAGCTTAGCTTTAAAGCTAAAGTGAAGACACCAGTATCACCAGTATCAGTATCATGAAACTAGACAACCTAAAGAATCGATCGATGCCAAGTATGTCATGCTGGGCTGTAGTTAGGGGGATAAATATTACTGCAATGTTTGGCAAAATTCTGGCGAGGGAAAAACTGGCATGGTCATTCCCAGCAGGGTCCCTTGACCTCTGACCTCCAGATGTCTGAATGAGAATGGGTTCTCTGGGCAGCCACGGCTCTCCCCTTTGCAGACATGATGCTAATCCCAGACAGTTTGGGGCATGTAGCTTATTGGAATATTTTTTAGGAAACCGTGTTGATTGTCCCCTTGTGTTGATAATGCACTTCGTTATCATGTGAAGTTAAGCATTAGGCTCATTCTGTTTTAAAAAACTGGGATGGAAATTTTGAATTAAGTTGTTTTGACCCATTTATCAATTTAAATGATATGTTGTATACTTTACTAGTCTACCCAGGTGTTTTGCAATGGGTTGTGTTTTAAGTTCAGTTTTCTTCAGTTCCACAGAGCAGGGATACTCAGGTTGCTTTGCCCAGGGGCCGCTTTTGTGAACTGACAGGAGGCTGGGGGCCATTTAATAAACAAATGTTAATAATATTTATCAGATAAAATGGATAAACATTTAAAGTCCCATAACTCATCTTTATTTGAATTTTTTTTTTATTTTCAAATTAAAAGACTTCTTAACTGAACTTATTACCTTAATTAACTGACTGACAGTTGGCCTATGTCACAAATAAATCACATTTTTTGATCACACTTGTTTGAAATGCTTTGTTTACATTTGCTCTCTCTCACTGAAGCATGGAACACATAGTTATGGGATCAGAATTCTGCTCATTTCTGCAGAACGTTTGTTAAGTAGCAAAAACTTTTTGTAGAAATCAAATGTCACGGCGCCTGTGGATTGCACAGATCGCTAATAGGCTAATATGCAACTTTCCAAGTAACACTCAGGGGACATTGCTGAACATTTACTCACTGATATATACTATTTTTTAAAATTCCAGTGTGAATAAATTTATTTTCATTGTGAATTAGAAAATGGTCAGTGGGCCACTTAACACCTTATGGGGTGCTATATTTGGCCCCCAGGCCATAAGTTGAATATCACTGCTATAGAGTATTCTAGTTTATCACAATACAGAACGTATCATAAGCCATATATCATGATGCATATTGTATTACCTACTGGTCTTCGCCAATATCCTGCCGTATATGAGACATGTGAAATATCCCACCCATTAACACATACAGAAAACACACATACACATGACCATTGCAAATAGGGAAAAAGCCAATATGCAGAGGTCCAGCCCAGCTCCATCAGTGTCTGAAACAACAATGTGATCCTGAGGAGATTTTGTTGTCTCTGTTTCTGCTTCTTTTTCTGTTCTTTGAGTGTAATTGCTATGTTTCAGGCACAAATCCATCTTGTGGATTTTTGTCTTGGCTTCCTGGTCACAGTGAACAAACGGTCCTCACTTAGCAACCACAGCAGCAGATTTAAACCACTAACACACACTTTTGACACCTTTGAGAAACACAGAGGGAACACTGGATATGAAATGTGGTTTATCAAACTTACATTTACATTTTTGTTAAACTCATTTTGGAATTATAAGGACTTTTGAATGACTGATATTTTTTTAAAAATATCTCACGTGCCCCCTGCAGTACTCCAGTGTACCCCTAGGGGTATGCCAGTTTGAGAAACACTGATCCTGTCCACACACAAGTCATATTGCACATTCTAGAATTCATTGTATTGTCCGTCTGATCATGTCTTAAAATATCACCAAAATGCAGTCACAGACATTGCTTGGGAACCAGTGAAGTGAAGTCAGGGTTGCACAGCACATTAAAATGCTTTCAGACGTGCAGTGTCAGAGTTTGCAGTATGAAGCCGAGTCTGTCACAGTTTCCACCTGCGGGCCTTGCCCTCTTCCACCGCTCTGCCTGCTGACTGCAGCACGGCTGCAGGGGGCTGACTCACTGTCATGCCCGGGCAGCTTCCTCTGGCTCTTCCCCTGTGCTCTTTACTAACTGTTACTTACTTGCTGTTTAAATTCTTCATACTTCTGTTTAAATTGTTCATATTTCTATTTTTTTTTTTATATTCCTTGTTTATAGTGTTTATATTGCTTACTGCTGTTTATCATCTGTGTATACTGTATATTTCTTCTAAATTTGCACATTGACCTACATCTATGCACATTTTATACACCTATGCACACGTTTTGTTTTTTTGTTTGTTTTTTTTTTTGCACATTGCTTTTTGCACACTGGGTTGTACTTAGATCTTATTCTGTTGTACTTAGATCTTATTCTTTATTTTTTATTTATTTAATCTGTAATCTGTGGATACTGCTGAAAAATTGCGAATTTCCTTCGGGATGAATAAAGTATCTATCTATCTATCTATCTATCTATCTATCTATCTATCTCTATCTAGTGATTAGATTCAAAGAAGTAAAGCAAATTACATCTGACTACATGCATTGCAGCATCAGTAAGATGCATTTACTATATTGTGAGCAAACTCTGATAGAATCTCTCTGTAGTTCGTGTATTTGCAAACAAATTCTCTATATTGCGTTTGCAAGCAGGCTGCTATGGAATCCCTCTTTCCTTGTAAAGTGAGTATTGTTTGTTGTGTGTGTGTGTGTGTGTACTTTTATGTGAGGGCTGACTTGAGGGTTGAAGGAACTTGCTCGGCTAGAAGCTGTGCTCAGGTGAAATGTTTTACGAGCATCACAAAAGTCATGACATTTACTAGCTAACAGAGACATACAGCTGACAGGAACTGTGAGTACCAGAGTCATTCAGCGCTTTAAGCTGCCATGAACTTAATTATTACTTACACGCAATGCATCTTTATGCATGTCTAATAGCTGCAAATTCAAATATGTGGCTGTAGCGTGCACTCCCTTTGTTGTCTGGTACGCAGGGTTATGAGTCCAAGGTTATAGGGATTGCTTTCTTCTAAGTCAGTTCCTGAATTACACATTACATGAGACAAGATATTCTGATAGGAGCACTTAACACAGTTTTTCTCTCTGAGAGTTTACATGAAGACCTATTTCCCTTCTGAGACCTGATCAGTGTCGTACAATTCTAACATCATCCTCCAAAATCGACAGTACTCATGGTTTTGTGTCCATTTGAGGTCTGCTCCCATGACCAGTGTCTCCTGTTTATGTTTTTTTCTCACTCGTGCATGATGTCAGAAGTGACAGCATTTAACATTCTTGGAGGAGACTAATTCTTGGAGGAGACATTGTCATCAGCAGTGGAGGCGTTTTCGGTGTCTCCCTGTCACACTGACTGAGTGAGAGAGTGAGAGTGACAGACACAGAGAGGGGAAGAGGGAGAATCTTGCTGTGACAGCCTCTTTACTCCTTGTGAATGAAGGTTTTCTTCCTGCTCAGCATTCTCTTGGACTTCAAAGCGTCAATCTCAGCAGAGTGATTTGGCCCTCCTATTGTGTGAATCCTGAATATTCATCAGGCTCTTTATTTTCTCTGCGCACTGAGACTCTGCTGGAGAGCAGGGGAGATGTGGGAGCACTGACCTAGTATGCAGGGGATCTGCAGGGATCTCACGATATGAGAGCTTCCCACATAACAGTAGTGGATATAGATAATGCTGGATGTCTTTGTAGGGTTTAGGCTGTACATTTCACTCTTAACCATCTGGAACCTGAGTGAATTTCCCTTTATTGCTTTCAAAAATAATTACAAATCACTACTTTGGCCTAGAAAGATACTATCTTTATTTACTTATTTACTTATTTTTGGTCAGAAAGTGCAGACTCCCAGAACATTGCATTAATTTGCATTAATTTGCACAATTTTTTTTTACAATTATATATATACATATATATACATATACATACACACACACACACACACACACACACACGTCTGTGTGTACACACACACACACACACACACACACACACACACACATATCTCTCTCTCTCTCTCTCTCTCTCTCTCTCTCTCTCTCTCTCTCTCTCTCTATATATATATATATATATATATA